>NW_021963018.1:0-240983 GCF_901765095.1 Microcaecilia unicolor
AAGAGTGTCAAAGAAGAGAAAGTAGGCATCCGCTCAGAAGAAATAAGGCAGAGATAAAACAAAATATCAGGGACGCAATTAGAATCTGCGGCTGGAAGAGCAAACCACAGGAAAGAGTGAAACCACTGAGCATAAAAAGAGAAAGAATGAGTTCACATCAGAGTGCTTTAAAAATCCAGCTACCTCCTGCCAGTGAGGGGAGGAGAATCAGGAAGAAGAGCAGCAGCTGCTGTGTGAGGGGAGGAGAATGAGGAAGAAGAGTCTCAGGGGCTACAGCAGGGAATGGATTGAGCAGTGCCAGGCTCACTTGTGTGTGTGTGTGGCATTGCCTGGCACTGCATCCCCTGCTGCCCACCTCCTGCCAGTCTCCTACCTGCTCCATCCTCCTGCCCTTCTCCCGCTCCTCTGTGAATGTCTCCTGGGCTGCAGGGATGGGTTTCTCTGGAAGCCAGTGATCAGCTTCTTTAGCACTTGCTTCTGAAACAGGAAGTCTGTGCATTGAACAAAGGAAGTGGAGTGTGGTAGCCGTGTTAGTCCACTCTTAAGGTTATCAATAGAAATCAAACAAAATAAAACATGGAAAAGAAAATAAGATGATACCTTTTTTATTGGACATAACTTAATACATTTCTTGATTAGCTTTCGAAGGTTGCCCTTCTTCGTCAGATCGGAAATAAGCAAATGTGCTAGCTGACAGCGTATATAAGTGAAAACATTCAAGCATTACTATGACAGTCTGTGGATTTGTTCTTTTTGTACTGTAGCAGATTCTCCCTGGGTGTTTTGAGGGAGGAGGCAATATTCTTGGAGATTATTTTGGGGTTGTAGCCCTTCTGTTTGAAGGATTCAGTCAGGGTTTTAAGGTGTCTGTCTCTGTCCCCTGGGTCAGAGCAGATACGGTGGTATCTTGTGGCTTGGCTGTAAATGATGGATCTTTTTGTATGTGAAGGATGGAAGCTGGAGTTGTGGAGGTAGCTACATCTGTCTGTGGGTTTCTTGTATATAGATGTTTGTATACAGCCATCACTGATTGACACCGTGGTGCAGTTCTCTCTCCCTCTAACTCCTTGCAAGACCCCTATTCATCTCTCCTATGCAGCACCACCACAGCCCTCCTTCTCCCTCCCCTCAGGAACACAATGACGTGAAAAAGCTGAACCCAATTAGGTTAGACTCCCTTTCCCTCTCCTCAGCACAGTCGTCATCCAAGTTCACCCAAAACAAAGCAGCCAAATCTATGAGCAGCTCTATCCAAATTGTCATTCTTTATTGATAAAGAGAAGTCATCCCATCCCCTTTATCATTTTCGTCACCTTCTCTGTATAGAAAATCTAATATAATAAAACGCAACATGAACATTCTGAAGACAACGTTCTGAAGCCACTCAAACACTCCCTGTAGGGTTCGTGGATTCATGGTGTGAAGCCAGCCAGGCTGCCAGCCATCTCTGCCCCGCCCTCGCGTCAAACGTCATGACATCGAGGGCAAACGTCATGACGTCGAGGGCGGAAAAAAAAACAAACAAAGCGCAGCGTCAGGGAAGGAGGTGGCGCTCCCGACGTCTCTAGCCTTCCCTTCGCTGTGTTCCGCCTTCTTCTGACGTCATCCTTGACGCCACCGAGGTAAATTTAAAACGAAAAAAAAAAAGGGATGTTGGGGAGAGAGAAGAGGGTGGGCAGTAAAGTTGAACAATGGGAGCGGGAGGGCAGGGGAGAAACGACAGCATGGATGCGAAGGGGGGGGGGGCATGGATGCGAAGGGGGGGGGGGAAGAAGAGGGCGGGCCAGGCTGGGACATGGGAGAGAGAGGAGCATGGATGCGAGGGGGGGTCATGGAAGAGAGAGAGGGGAATTGCTGGAAAAGGATGAATGGAGAGGGCAGGGGACAGAGGAGCATGGATGGGAATGGATTGGGAGGGCAGGGCTCAGGGAGAGAGGGGAATTGCTGGATCGGGATGAATGGAGGGGACAGATGGGCATGGATGGATATGGATTGCAGGGTAGGGCTCAGGGAGAGAGGGGAATTGCTGGAAAGGGATGAATGGAGGGGGCAGGGGACAGAGGAGCATGGATGGGCATGGATTGGGATGGCAGGGCTCAGGGAGAGAGGGGAATTGCTGGAAAGGGATGAATGGAGGGGGCAGGGGACAGAGGAGCATGGATGGGCATGGATTGGGATGGCAGGGCTCAGGGAGAGAGGAGAATTGCTGGAAAGGGATGAATGGAGGGGGCAGGGGACAGAGGAGCATGGATGGGCATGGATTGGGAGGGCAGGGCTCAGGGATAGAGGGGAATTGCTGGATAGGGATGAATGGAGGGGACAGATGGACATGGATGGATATGCATTGCAGAACAGGGTTCAGGGAGAGAGGGGAATTGCTGGATAGGGATGAATGGAGGGGGCAGGTGACAGAGGAGCATGGATGGGCATGGATTGGGAGGGCAGGGCTCAGGGAGAGAGGGGAATTGCTGGATAGGGATGAATGGAGGGGACAGATGGGCATGGATGGATATGGATTGCAGGGCAGGGCTCAGGGAGAGAGGGGAATTGCTGGATAGGGATGAATGGAGGGGACAGATGGGCTCATCATGAAAAAGAGACGGCTGGTGAAACATCGACTCCTGGGCACCCAACACAGTGCAATCACTGTCAAGTGGTGCCCCCTAGAGATGAATCCAATCATTTGGAAAAATGACTGGGGAGCACAAGAGGGAGAAAGAGGGAGCGCGGTGATACCAGAGCACAGAGCGGATCTTCGGACATGGACACCACCAACAGCGAGAATGAGCCCGGTAGTGATTCTGTTATAGACAAAGTGGACCCTGAACCAGTGAGATATATAGAGTTTATGGACTACAACCTCACGAAGTTACTCAGACCAATTTTATTTTGTTAATATAAGCACAACAAAATTGATCAGTACAGTGCAATTTAACATATTTATACACTTATTTATTTTTAAAAAGTTATATACCACCTCTAACTGGAAATCGGAATGAGTGAGTTGATTACATTTGCAGATGAAACAAAACTATTCAAGCTTGGTAAAACATGTGCGGACTGTGAAAAATTGCAGGAAGCCCTTAGGAGATTGGAAGACTGGGTGTCCAAATGGCAGATGAAATTTAATGTAGACAAATGCAAAGTGATGCACATGTGGAAGAATAATCCTAATTATAATTACCTGATGCTAGGGTCCACCTTGGGGGTCTGCATTCAAGAAAAAGATCTGAAAAAGATCTAGGTGTTATTGTAGATAATATACTGAAATCTTCTGTCCAGTGTGAGGCAGCAGCCAAAAAAGCAAACAGGATTCTAGGAATTATTAAGAAAGGGATGGTAAATAACACCAAAAATTCTATAATGCCTCTGTATCGCTCCAAGGTGCAACCTCACCTTGAGTATTGCCTTGTTCTGCTTGCCATATCACAAAAAAGATAGAGCGGAATGTAAAAAGCTTCAAAGAAGAGTGACCAAAATGAAAGGGTATGGAACTCCTCTGGTATGAGGTATAGCTAAAGAGACGGAGGAGGAGAGATATGACTGAGGTCTACAAAATCCTGAGTGGTTTAGAATGAGTAGAACTGAATCGATTTTTTTTACTCGTTCCAAAAGTACAAAGACTAGGGGACACTCAAGTGAGTTGCACTGAAATACTTTTAAAACAAATAGAAGGAAATATTTTGTTCACTCAACGAATAATTAAGCTGTGGAACTCTTTGCTGGAGGATGGTGGTTAGCATATCTGGGTTTAAAAAGAGTTTGGACAAGTTCCTGGAGGAAAAGTCCATAGTCTGCTATTGAGACAGACATGGGGAAGCTACTGCTTGCCCTAAGATTGGTAGCACGCAATGTTGCCACTATTTGGGTTTCTGCCAGGTATTTGTGTCCTGGCTTGGCCACTGTTGGAAACAGGATACTGGGCTAGATGGACCACAACATATGAGTCCTACATCGTATAAATAGAAATGGCTGGTGTCTTTTTAAAACAAGCAACTGTCAGCTGTTCCATCATGATCATTTTGACGGTATCTTTGATATCAAACAGTTCTATAGTAAGGAAACATTTCTGTAAACACCTTACAGCCATAACCACACGTACAAATTATGCTGTTACCTGTGTTTATCTGACACACAGTAACGTGGAGGGGCATAACCGAACATCGCCCAGAAAGCGTATATGAGCAATGGCACAACTTTTGCCAGTGGCCTTGCAATTCCCCTTACTAACATGGAGTGCAGTTCGACAGCGGTTCTGCCCTAATAGACAATATTTTTGTAAAATGTACATATGGGGTGCACCAGACTTCGGATGGGAAGAAGGGGATAAAATCTATAAACAATGGGAGCAGAGAGGACTGAAACACTTAGGGCAACTGTGGGAAGAGGGAACAATGTGCTCATATGAGAAGATACAGGAGGAATTTGATATCCCACCACATCATATCATGTATTTTGCGAGGGTGCGAGACTATATCACTAGGAAAGCTAAGAAAGAGTTGCAACATGAAGAGACGGAGATAGAACGGGCGGTAGGAGGGGGAGATAGTCGGAAAAGCATTACACGACTATATGCAGCCCTGCAGTCACTCAAAAACCCACTTGCACACTATACACGAAAGTGGGACAAGGATATGGGGATCAATCACGACCACTCAAAATGGGAGCGAGCACTAGGCTCGCTACTGAGAGGTTCTGTAAGTAGTGCCATGATAGAGAGTGGTTACAAGATATTATATCGCTGGTATTACACTCCAGATAGAATAGCAAAGATGATACCGGGGGTATCCAATCGATGCTGGAGAGGCTGTTTAGAGGTGGGAGATATGCTCCACATATGGTGGTCATGCCCAAAAATCAAAACTTACTGGGAAGAAATTCATAGAACAATTGAACAAATGATAGATAGAACCTTCCCATTGACGATAGAACAATGCTCAGTGTGCTGCTGCGGCTAGGAAAGCGAATAGAATGTTGGGTGTTATTAGGAAGGGTATGGAGTCCAGGTGTGCGGATGTTATAATGCCGTTGTATCGCTCCATGGTGCGACCGCACCTGGAGTATTGTGTTCAGTACTGGTCTCCGTATCTCAAAAAAGATATAGTAGAATTGGAAAAGGTACAGCGAAGGGCGACGAAAATGATAGTGGGGATGGGACGACTTTCCTATGAAGAGAGGCTGAGAAGGCTAGGGCTTTTCAGCTTGGAGAAGAGACGGCTGAGGGGAGATATGATAGAAGTGTATAAAATAATGAGTGGAATGGATCGGGTGGATGTGAAGCGACTGTTCACGCTATCCAAAAATACTAGGACTAGAGGGCATGAGTTGAAGCTACAGTGTGGTAAATTTAAAACGAATCGGAGAAAATTTTTCTTCACCCAACGTGTAATTAGACTCTGGAATTCGTTGCCGGAGAACGTGGTACGGGCGGTTAGCTTGACGGAGTTTAAAAAGGGGTTAGATAGATTCCTAAAGGACAAGTCCATAGACCGCTATTAAATGGACTTGGAAAAATTCCGCATTTTTAGGTATAACTTGTCTGGAATGTTTTTACGTTTGGGGAGCGTGCCAGGTGCCCTTGACCTGGATTGGCCACTGTCGGTGACAGGATGCTGGGCTAGATGGACCTTTGGTCTTTCCCAGTATGGCACTACTTATGTACTTATGTACTGTGATGGGCCGGGAGAGCTTATCATTGTCTGATGATGTTAGTTGTGGAAGCTCCACCTCTTTCAAATAATCCCCTATGTTCTGCCCACTCGGGTTTGTGTCTTCCGCATATAAGTGCTCATAAAAGCGCTTAAACGCTCTGCTGATCTCGTCTGTCGTATCCAATCATTGTCCCACATTCTCCTCTATCACCTGTATATAATTCTTGGTTCTATTATTCTTTAATTTATGTGCTAACAATCTTGAGGCTTTATTTCCAAATTCAAAATATTGCTGATTCACCTTTTGAAGGTGCTCTGCCACCTCAGCTAATTGTAGCTCTCTAAGCTCCATCCGGATTTGGTGCCTCCTGCTGAAGCTTAGCTAGGTCCTCATGCAATTGTTGCATTTTTTCCTTTTTTTTCCTATTTCTATATATCTGGAGATATGATCTGTCCACGTATAACTGTTTTCAAGCTCTCCCATAGGATCAGGTCATCTACCTCTTCTGTATCATTATTTATAACAAAGTCCTTTATCTCTTCTTCTATGGTATGTCGAATAGTCGGGTCAGCTAGCAAACTATCATCCATTCGCCATAGCAGACGCCTAACATTAGCCGATGTACATTCTAATTTTAAGATTAACGGTGCATGATCAGACCATGTCCTATTCTGTATTTGTATGTGCTGTATCCGTTGAAGCAAAGATTGTCCCCCCAACCATAAATCTATTCGTGAGTGTGAGCCATGTACGGCCGAATAATATGTATATTCACGATTGACTGGGTAATAGTGTCGCCATAAATCTATCATTTGCCATGTGCTCAGGAACTTATGGAGCTTTGCTCTATCCGCCCGAGCATATCTAACCCCTTGTGCTGTATTATCCATCTGTGGATTTAATGTTAAATTGAAATCCCCCCCAATCAGCAGCTCCCCGTCTATATAGTGACCCAATCGATCTGAGAGTGCCACATAGAAGTTTCCTTGTTTCTCATTTGGGGCATATATGTTCACCAAGGTGAAAGTCTCGCTACCCAGTTGTACATTTAATATTATATAGCGTCCTCCTTTATCCCTTACTATATGTTGTACCTGCCAGGGATGTTTACTAGTCAATGTGATCAACACTCCCCCTTTTTTCTTCTCTAAGTGGTTAGATGCAAAATACATCTCCGTGTAATGATTATGTTTACATACTCATAAGTACATAAGTAATGCCATACTGGGAAAAGACCAAAGGTCCATCGAGCCCAGCATCCTGTCCACGATAGCGGCCAATCCAGGCCAAGGGCACCTGGTGAGCTTCCCAAACGTACAAACATTCTATACATGTTATTCCTGGGATTTTGGATTTTTCCAAGTCTGTTTAGTAGCGGTTTATGGACTTGTCCTTTAGGAAACCGTCCAACCCCTTTTTAAACTCTGCCAAGCTAACCACCTTCACCACATTCTCCGGCAACGAATTCCAGAGTTTAATTACACGTTGGGTGAAGAAAAATTTTCTCCGATTTGTTTTAAATTTACTACACTGTAGTTTCATCACATGCCCCCTAGTCCTAGTATTTTTGAAGGATAGGAAACAGAGAGTGGGGTTAAATGGACAGTAACGGTAATAAATGTGTCTCTTGTGCAAAAATTATATCTGCCTCCTTGAATAATAGTTGCCGCTTTGCTGGGGAATTTAGGCCTTTTGTATTAAGTGTTAATAAAGTGAGTGCCCCCATCTGTGTATGTAATAGTGAAAACTCATACTCCTCCTTTGCTGTATTACCAGGCAACTTACTCGTGTATCCCATCTTAGCTCGTTGTCATGTCCCTCCCCCCTCCCTTGTTCCCTCTCCTTCAACCAAAATGCACCCTCCATATTTCGGATAGGTGTATAATAGGGGTCTGTTTCAGTCCCGTGCCCCAGAGCTTCCATCTTGTTTTAACTTTCTTAATTCAAACTTAAATTAAACCTCATCAAACAGTTAGTATTGCCTACACATGCTTACGCCATTTATATCAGCTAAACCAACATTGTACTCATCTGACTTTCAGTCTGATTTATGACGTCTTTCAGTGTTCTTTCTGATATGAGGGCGAATCCCCATCAAGTATTTCCCATCACTGGGGTGTCTCCCCGCCTCAGGTTAGCATCTGATTGTTGTCTTTGAAGTCTCCCTTTACCAGTTGCTACTCACTGCCATCTGGGTTTAGCCTGGCGTTGTGTTCCCACTCGCCTTGAAGCTGCTGCTAAATTTGCCAGCTCTTTCTCCGGAAATATCGTCGCTGCATCTGTTGCTTGTCGGATTTGGTGAAGTTTACCATCCTTATAAAAGCGCAATGCGAAGGGGTGACTCCATCGATATTGTATATTCTGCTTCCGTAAGTATTGTGTCACCGGATGTAATTCTGCACGTCGTCGGAGCGTGATTAATGCAAGATCTTGGTATATTCCAACTCGATGTGTGTCCCAACGAAATTCTGGAAGGTCTCGCGATGCTTTTAGCAGGTTTTCTTTCAATTTGTAATCCAGAAAGCATGCCACCAGATCTCTGGGCTGATTATTTCAAGGCGCCCCCAACGCCCTATGTGCCCGCTCTAATGCAATCTCTGATGGCTCTTTATCGATTTGTATTTCTTTCAACAGTGCACTTGCCATCTGTTGTATAGTACTCTCAGTCGGTATATGTTGGGGTTTCCGGTATGCCACGAAATCTCAGATTATGGCGCCTGCTCCGGTTTTCGATGCCCTCCATTTTATCCCATAGTTTTTGAATATTTTGTTTATCCTCTCCAGCCCTGCTCATTGATAGAGTGCAGTATTTCCATTTGCTCCTCTAGCTGCTCTTCTGTTTCAGTGACTCGGATTCCCAGTGCGCCGATTTCTCCTCTGAGATCCGCCCCCAGAGTATTCAAGTCAGTACGCATCGCTTTCAGCTCTTCCGTAATTTCTTTCAGCCATTCTCGAATCTCTACCAAGGGGTCTCTTTCCGAAGATTGTTCAGCTTCCTGTGTAAAAAGCAATTGGGATCCCAGCTCCGTTGGTTGCGGCACTTGAGTTTGCTTGGCCTGTTCCATCACCGGGTTTTTGCGCGCCACTTCAGTGTGCGACGCCGACATGCTAGGCCCCGTATAAGTGAATCCCGCTAGTGATGTTTTCGACGCCCGGGAATTTACGCTCATTCTGTGCCCACTTGCTTCCAACTTTGTCCAATATTGTTGGTGTCCCGTTTTCGCCACTTTAAATGCTCTCAATTGATGGTTTTGCTCTGGGGCAGCTGGAGCTCTTCACTCAAGCAGCCATCTTGGCTCGGTGACGACACTTCCTTTGCATTGAACTTTAATTGCCAAACCTCAGACTATCCAAAAATGAGAGAGAATGCTTGTCTAAAATATTTTGCAATAAGTGCGACTCTGACACAGAAAAAAAGCACAAATGCAAAGTCATAAAATGTTTGCAGTGTGGTGATCCTGTACTGAAAGGCGAATAACATTTATGCTATATGACAAGGCTGGATAGACAATATGAAAGGTATATCAATTAAGACTGTGAATACATGCAGGAGACAGGGTTACACATCCATAAAGATCCTCTAAGTTCTTTTTCAACCTTCTTCTCATTTTATCATAGTCTCTTTTTTGAAAGTTAAATGCTAACATATTGGATTTCCTGTGTGTACTTACTACAGCGCTTATATCAAATCTGATCATGTTATGATCGCTGTTATCAAGTGAACCCAGCACCATTACCTCCTGAACCAGATCATGCTCCACTAAGCACTAGGTCTACAATCCAGCTGCTCCTTGACTTCATCATAATAAAAATTGGCACACGTCCATTTTGGGCCTGAGACCTTACCGCCACCCACTGAGTTAGTGGTAGGGTCTCAAGCGTTAACCGGGTGGTAATGGTCTACGTGCGTAGAATGACGATTACAGCCTGGTTTCCACCATGCACCAAAAATAGAAATAATTTTCTGACGCGCATAGTGGACACACGTAAAAATCTAAATTACTGCCCAGGCCATGCGGTAGCCGGGTGATGACTCCAAATTGATGCACATTGGGTGCTCGTAGGCGTCTATGCAGCTTAGTAAAAGGGCCCCCTAGTTTTTGCAGATATTTAAGAGACCAGTCTGAAATACCAAAACAATATGAGAGTGCAGGAAGTCTCCTAGAATAGTCATTACTGATTTTTTTTCTCTCGGCCATTTCAGGTTTCTAGTTGTTTCTTCCTCCACTCCTAGATATTTATATGAACCTTCCTGTGTGAACCATTCGGTCATTTCTACTACTACTACTACTACTACTTATCATTTCTATAGGTTCTTGAGGTTTACCTTCTAACAGAAGCTTTTATTACACTCAGTGCATGTAAATGGCTTCACTCCTGCGTGAATTCTCTGGTGCATTATCATGTATTTCTTCAACCTGAAGCATTTGCCACACTCAGTACATGGAAATGGTTTTACTCCTCAATTGCTATTCTGGTGCATAGTGAGTGTTTCCTTGTCAACGAAGGTCTTACCACACTCAGTACATGGAAATGGCTTTACTCCTGCGTGGATTCTCTGGTGTATTGTGAGGCTTGTTTTATGCCTGAAGCTTTTATTACACTCACTGCAGATGAATGGTTTGATTCCTGTGTGGATTCTCTGGTGTTCTCTGAGGCTTGTTTTCCGACTGAAGCTTTTATTACACTCAGTGCAGATAAATGGTTTTACTCCTGTGTGGATTCTCTGGTGTTTTGTGAGGTTTGTTTTCTGACTGAAGCTTTTATTACACTCAGTGCAGATGAATGGTTTCATTCCTGTGTGAATTCTCTGGTGTTTTGTGAGGCTTGTTTTCAGACTGAAGCTTTTATTACACTCACTGCAGATAAACGGTTTCACGCCTGTGTGGATTCTCTGGTGTATTATGAGGCTTGCTTTCTGACTGAAGCTTTTATTACACTCCGTGCAGATGAATGGTTTCACTCCTGTGTGGATTCTCTGGTGATTTGTGAGGGTTGTTTTACGAGTGAAGCTTTTATTACACTCACTGCAGATGAATGGTTTAATTCCTGTGTGGATTCTCTGGTGTTTTGTAAGGCTTGTTTTATGAGTGAAGCTTTTATTACACTCACTGCAGATGAATGGTTTCATCCCTGTGTGGATTCTCTGATGTATTGTGAGGCTTGTTTTATAAGTGAAGCTTTTATTACACTCAGTGCAGATGAATGGTTTGATGCCTGTGTGGATTCTCTGGTGTATGGTGAGGTCTCCCTTCTGCCTGAAGCTTTTATTACACTCAGTGCAAATAAATGGTTTGATGCCTGTGTGGATTCTCTGGTGTATGGTGAGGTCTCCCTTCTGCCTGAAGCTTTTATTACACTGACTGCAGATGAATATTCCTGTGTGGATTCTCTGGTGTTGTGTGAGGTGTCCCTTCTGAATGAAACTTTTATTACACTCAGTGCAGATGAATGGTTTCATTCCTGAGTGGATTCTCTGGTGTTCTGTGAGGTTTTGCTTCAGACTGAAGCTTTTATTACACTCACTGCAGATGAATGGTTCCATTCCTGTGTGGATTCTCTGGTGTATTGTAAGGCTTAATTTATAAGTGAAGCTTTTATTACACTCAGTGCAGATGAATGGTTTGATGCCTGTGTGGATTCTCTGGTGTATTGTGAGCTCTCCCTTTTGCCTGAAGCTTTTATTACACTCAGTGCAAATAAATGGTTTGATGCCTGTGTGGATTCTCTGGTGTATTGTGAGGTCTCCCTTCTGCCTGAAGCTTTTATTACACTCACTGCAGATGAATGGTTTCATTCCTGTGTGGATTCTCTGGTGTTGTGTGAGGTCTCCCTTCTGCCTGAAGCTTTTATTACACTCAGTACAGATGAATGGTTTCATTCCTGTGTGGATTCTCTGGTGTTGTGTGAGGTGTCCCTTCTGACTGAAGCTTTTATTACACTCAGTGCAGATGAATGGTTTCACTCCTGTGTGGATTCTCTGGTGTTGTGTGAGGTGTCCCTTCTGACTAAAGCTTTTATTACACTCAGTGCAGATGAATGGTTTCAGTCCTGTGTGGATTCTCTGGTGTATTGTGAGGCTTGTTTTCCGACTGAAGCTTTTATTACACTCAGTACAGTTAAGTGGTTTCATTCCTTTGTGGTTTCTCTTGTGCATTGGGAGGTTTCTTTTCCAGCAACCACTTGTACCACTGTCAGCAGAAGTACACAAGCTCTCATTTTTCTGAATTTTCTGGTACTTTGAGAGGTCTGTCTTTCTGCGAAAGACACTTTCAGATTTAGTCATTGATCCTTCACCAATCTGAGCTGTTTTATGATCTGTGAATGTTTCTCTATGGCTGAATTTTTTCTTACATTCAGCACTTGAAACTAGTATCTCTTCTGGGTGGAATTTTGCATTTCTTATGACGTTTTCTTCCTGTCTGAAGCTTTTGTCACGACTAGAACATGCAGATAATCCCTCATCAGTGTCATTTTTCTGGTAATTTGTAACGTTTCCTTTATTGATAAAGGTTTTCTCATCTACTGTAGTTGTACACACTCTAGTTTCTGTATTATTGTTCTCATGTTTCTCTTTCTTCCTACTGAAATCTTTCCCACACTCAGAACCTATACAGTTGGTCTCTCTTATGCATGTTTTCTGCTGTTGCTGTAGTTCTGTCTTTTGACTGAAGGTTTTCCCACAGTCCGTACCTGTATATGGTCTCTCTTCAGTATCGGATCTCTGATGTGATTTCAGAGTTAAATGATCATTAAGGAATATCTCACATCCATCACACAAACATTTCTGAACTCTCATCTGGTTTGTCTGTTCTTTCACTGTTTGTGTGATATTACTGGTACAATGTTCACCTCCTGTTGAAGGTTTTTGTTTATTTTGATTTTTTCCCTTTTCTCCCCAGTCAGAACAGGACGAAGTCTCTTCTTTCTCTCTTTCTGAGAACATCTTTTCCTCTTCAGGCTTCTCACTGAGCTTCCATTTATGTGTCTCTGCATTACTGTTCTTAGGGTCATCTTTTTCTAAATAAATAAAAACAGAGCATTGTATAGTACTGTAGGAGAACAGAAGTTTAACGAGTTCAATAAAAAATCTGTATAAATAAATTGTAAATCTTCCACCCCCTCCCTGTTGGGAATACATTTCCAAGCTAATCACTACCAGGGATGAATACAGAATATATGATTATATTCAAGTTGATATTTAAAAGCACCTTTTGGTCTTTGTACATAGATATCGTTTAGCCCTATAACTGCTCTTTATCAGACAGGCTGCAAGATGCAAGGCTAAACCTTCAGGGTGCTTGTTCCCCAGATAAACTAATTTGGGTGTTACCTGATCCTGAAGTTCACATGAAGAGATTCACCATTACCCAATCATACATTTGTTACAGAAGCTTAGTTATTCTAAATATGAGAATAGACATCTGATTGCAAACTTGCCAATAATAAGTTATATTTCACTTAAAGAAAGTTCTATTCTTTACCGTCTATGTTCAGGCTAATTTAGTAAGTATATTTTTATATATTTTATTATGTACTTTTTCTCTCGCTAGCAGGAAAAGGCTTCTGATGTTCGGTATGCTTAAAGCTTTTGCTTATTGCTATGTCAGCTGCCGAACCAACTTCTTCATTAGGTTTTTAATTTAATGGTCAACTTCTCAGCCTAGTCTATAAACAATAATAAGTTATACAAGCAAAAACAGTCTCTTTCTTCCTGTGAGAGGAACTAGACCAGCCTGGAAGCAAATCGCTTCTCAGTGCCAGCAAAGTTCCTGTTTCTGAGGTAACAAAACATTCCTTTTATCTAACTGTGTGTACGTGACAATTCTTACATCTCTGCGGTGCCCCCTTTATCTAAAAACAACATCTGGCTATATTTGTTCCTGGAAAACCATGACCCACAGCCACAAATCAGCACGATAGCCCTAGGGCTTGTTTCACCTCCTTCTTCACCTCTCCCTGTTGCTGTATTTGCAAGTGGAATGTTAGATAAGAACTTCTGCTGGAATTCTGCCTATGAACTCCTGATGACCTTACCTTGATGTATTACAGAGTTGGGGAGACTCTGCTTCACAGAGAGAAGGGCAGGAATCTTAGGAGTTACACAGTAGTCCACCATTTTATGGATTGTAAATTTATACAATATGCTGAGCTGGGCTAAGCTCCTTCGAGTCTCCAACTTTGGCCGATCTGGTCACAAGTGCCAGGCAGATCCCAAAAAGCAGATCTATTTCTCATGATTCATTTTCCACTGATGAGAAATGGAACCCCCAAGTCTATTTATGGGCTTTTCCTCCAAAAACATTCAAACCTCTTTTGAATCCCTCTATATTAGCTGCTTTGACCACATCCTCCAGCAACTGAGTCCACAGTTTAATTATGTGTTGCAGGTAAATGGCAGATGATGTTTAATGTGAGCAAGTGCAAAGTGATGCATGTGGGAAAGAGGAACCCGAACTATAGCTACGTAATGCAAGGTTCTGCGTTAGGAGTCACCGACCAAGAAAGGGATCTCGGCGTCATTGTTGATAATACATTGAAATGCTCTACTCAGTGTGCTGTGGCGGCTAAGAAAACAAATAGAATGTTAGGTATTATTAGGAAAGGAATGAAAAACAGAAATGAGGACGTTATAATGCCTTTGTATCGCTCCATCGTGCGACTGCACCTCGAATATTTTGTTCAATTCTGGTCGCTGCATCTCAAAATAGATATAGTGGAATTAGAAAAGATACAGAGAAGAGCAATGAAAATGGTAAAGGGGATGGGACGACTTCCCTATGAGGAAAGGCTAAAGCGGCTAGGGCTCTTCAGCTTGGAGAAAAGACAGCTGAGGGGAGATATGACAGAGGTCTATAAAATAAGGAGTGGAGTGAAACGGGTAGATGTGAATCGTTTGTTTTTCTCTTTCCAAAAATACTAGGACTAGGGGGCACATGATGAAGCTACAATGTAGTAAATTTAAAACGAATTGGAGAAAATTTTTCTTCACTCAATGTGTAATTAAACTCTGGAATTCGTTGCCAAAAAATGTGGTAAAGGCGGTTAGCTTAGCGGGGTTGAAAAAGGGTCTGCCCGGCTTCCTAAAGGAAAAGTCTACTACTACTTAACATTTCTAGAGCGCTACTAGGGTTACACAGCGCTGAACAGTTTAACAAAGAAGGACAGTCCCTGCTCAAAGGAGCTTACAATCTAAAGGACGAAATGTCAAGTTGGGGCACTCTAGATTTCCTGAATCGAGGTATAGTGGTTAGGTGCCTAAGGTGACATTGAAGAGGTGGGCTTTGAGCAAGGATTTGAAGATGGGCAGGGAGGGGGCCTGGCGTATGGGCTCAGGGAGTTTATTACAGGCATGGGGTAAGGCGAGGCAGAAAGGGTGGGGCCTGGACTTGTCTTGAGAGTGGAGGTTATGGCTAGGAATGTAAGGGGAGATGAGGGTAGAGAGGTAAGGAGGGGCTGCAGATCGAGTGCATTTGTAGGTTAGTAGGAGAAGTTTGAACTGTATGCGGTACCTGATTGGAAGCCAGTGAAGTGACTTGAGGAGAGGGGTGATATGAGCATATCGGTCCAGGCGGAAGATAAGACGTGCAGCAGAGTTCTGAACGGATTGAAGGGGGGATAGATGGCTAAGTGGGAGGCCAGTGAGGAATAGGTTGCAGTAGTCAAGGCGAGAGGTAATGAGAGAGTGGATGAGAGTTCGGGTGGTGTGCTTATTAAATTGGCTTGGGTAATCCACTGCTTATTTCTGGGATAAGCATCATAAAATGTATTAAGCTTTGCTGGGATCTTGCTAGGTATTTGTGACCTGGATTGTCCACTGTTGGAAACAGGATGCTGGGCTTGATGGACCTTTGGTCTGTCCCACTAGGGCAATACTTATGTACATTCTCTTAGGCTTATTATGATGTTGTGGTTGTCCGTCCGAGTAAGTGGAACAGACGTTTCAGCCAACATGCTGTGGCTTTCTTCATGGTGGCTGACATGTCGGTTCTTCTTACTCAAACGCGGCAAGACCCAGATAACTACAATAATAAACTTTTCAATCTGCTGTTCTTTACTTGGTTTTGAGATAACAAACAGACAATGCATCTAACAATAAAGCTACTAGCTTTGGCTCCGATAGCCCTCTACAGTAGAAGATGAAACAAGCACTGACCCAGCAAAGCCTCAACCTCCCCTTCCCCTCCCCAAACATAGAATCATGATGGCCCATCCAGTCTGCCTTTCCTGAGAAACCACTAACTCCTCCTTTTCCTAACAGATCCCACGTGCCTGTCCCATGCTT
Source organism: Microcaecilia unicolor (assembly GCF_901765095.1). Taxonomy (NCBI): domain Eukaryota; kingdom Metazoa; phylum Chordata; class Amphibia; order Gymnophiona; family Siphonopidae; genus Microcaecilia; species Microcaecilia unicolor. Next base: position 15,938 of record NW_021963018.1, read on the forward strand.
TCTTAAATTGACAGTCTTTGTTGCCACGACCTCCACCACCCTTTCCGTGAACAAATACTTTCGTACATTCCTCCTAAGCCTATTTATTTTAACTTCAACGTATATGATACCCTAAGAATGCCAGAGTCATAGTTATTGAAGGTTTTACAGACAGGATTCGAAACAATACTCCAATAAAAACAGAAGAATCTTAGAAACAGGCCCACCCCAGGTACTAATGTCATCTCGCCATCACTCATTATCAGTCACACCGGCATCCTGTAGTGAGACTCACCCACTGCCAGTCACTCCTGAGAAGAGATTTTAAGAATAACGGGAAACCCTTACCTAGAGACATCAGGATCTCATAGTTGTCCTTCATCACCTCCCTCCAAAGCTCCTTCTGCTCCTCATCTAAATACTCCCACTCCTCCTGGGAGAAAGAGACAGAGACGTCCTCAAATGTCACCCGCATCTGAAACACAAACCAGAAACACAGTCAGGGACATGGGGAGGTGCTCAGAATGCATTAGATTTCAGCTCCTGCCTTTGTTTTGGGGGTTGTAACTGCTTTATCTATCTTTTTGTGTAGAATTCCTCTGGGATTAACATCCAGCTCTTCTGTTCTCCAGGACTGACTCCGCCTAAGCCATCTCCCAGTTCAGGCTTGATTACCCCATCCCCTCAGTCTCCAACTAGTATGAACCCCTCCCTAAGAACACTGACCCCACCCAGCAGTTTTCTCTGCCCCAACCTTTATTTCCTTTTTTACTCATTCCAAGAATTGCACTTCCCCATTCCTCCCAGAGCACACAAATCCCATACCTCTGTCAATCTGCAGCCCCCCTCCCCAGCAGTAAAAACACCCAGAGCTCTCTCTCACACTGCACACACCGGTTCTCTCTTGCCCCCAGCACATAAACTTCCACAGCTCTCTCAAAATACCCCAACCCACATAGCCCCCAGCTGACACCCTCCACTGTTCTCTCAACATCCTCAGTACTCACAGCATCATAGCCATCCCAATCCCCGTCCCCCCACCACCGCCTATACACTCTCCCCACAGCTCTTTTGGGCTGATGATCAGAAGGAAACGCAGGCGCTAGAGGCTGCTACCACCCCATGATCAGAGCAACCGCATGCTAAACCTATTCATCCCCAATGATCAGCGACCAGCACGCTAAAGATTGGCTCACTGGCTGTGGCAAACCCTACGTCATTGGGGAGGAATAGTGAACCCTGTACAGCATGCTAGCAGGTCCCCATTCCCCCCAATGCAGCAGCCCCCCTGCAGGAACCCTAACCCAACCCCCCCCCCAGCATTCTTCAGATGTCTCTGGTGGCCCAGCAGGTCGTGGGTCAATCCCCCCACCTGGTGGTCCAGCGGCCCTTCCCTACCCCGCTACCCTCAGTTGGAGGCGGGAGGTGGCTCCTCTGGGATGCAGGAAGTGAAAGACTGGTAAAGCAGGAGAAACAGCTGCTGTGTGAGAAGGAAATCAGGAAGAAAAGCTGCAGGGAAAAAAGAGCCCCAGGAATGGATTGTGCAGTGCCAGTGAGGGGAGGAGAATGAGGAAGAAGAGCCTGAGGGAATAAAGAGCCCCAGGAATGGATTGAGCAGTGCCAGTGAGGGGAGGAGAATGAGGAAGAAGAGCCTGAGGGAATAAAGAGCCCCAGGAATGAATTGTGCAGTGCCAGGCTCATTTCTTCTTGTGTGTGTGTGGCATTGCCTGGCACTGCATCCTCTGCTGCCCACCTCCTGCCAGTCTCCTACCTGCTCCATCCTCCTGCTCTTCTCCAGCTCCAGTCCAGGCTCCTCTGTGAATGTCTCCCGGGCTGCAGGGATGGGTTTCTCTGGAAGCCAGTGATCAGCTTCTTTAGCACTTGCTTCTGAAACAGGAAGTCTGTGCATTGAACAAAGGAAGCGAGACTGAGAGACCTCCGTCCAGCCCTGTGAAGGGTTTGCAAATGAGACTGGGACTGGGCTAATGCTGTGTTATTTAATGATTCATTTACAGGATCAAGGAGGAGTCAGAAGAGGCTAGTGAACTGGGCTGCACATTTTCACCCCTGACTGGCAGAAGAAGAAAACTCAGTTTGTGTAGGACAGAGTGGGTGTGTCACATCGCACTCTGGGAGCTGTAGTCCTTCCTAGAAGGCATTACTGTGTGGGAGTGTTACACTGCACTCTGGGAGCTGTAGTCCTTCATAGAAAGGCTTACTTTGTGACAGTGTCGTAGTACATTCTGGGAGCTATAGTCCTTCCTAGGAGGGTTACTGTGAGGGAGGGCCAAAGTGCACTCTGGGAGCTGTACTCCTTCCTAGGAGGGTTACTGTGAGGGAGGGCCAAAGTGCACTCTGGGAGCTGTAGTCCTTCCTAGAAAGGCTTACTGTGCAAGTGTCATAGTGCATTCTGGGAGTTGTAGTCCTTCCTAGGATGCATTACTATGTGGGACAGACCCAGTGCACTCTGGGAGCTGTAGTCCTTCATAGAAAGGCTTACTGTGTGACAGTGTCGTAGTACATTCTGGGAGCTACAGCAGGGAATGGATTGTGTAGTGCCAGTGAGGGGAGGAGAATGAGGAAGAAGAGCCTGAGGGAATAAAGAGCCCCAGGAATGGATTGAGCAGTGCCAGTGAGGGGAGGAGAATGAGGAAGAAGAGCCTGAGGGAATAAAGAGCCCCAGGAATGGATTGAGCAGTGCCAGTGAGGGGAGGAGAATGAGGAAGAAGAGCCTGAGGGAATAAAGAGCCCCAGGAATGGATTGAGCAGTGTCAGTGAGGGGAGGAGAATGAGGAAGAAGAGCCTGAGGGAATAAAGAGCCCCAGGAATGGATTGAGCAGTGTCAGTGAGGGGAGGAGAATGAGGAAGAAGAGCCTGAGGGAATAAAGAGCCCCAGGAATAGATTGAGCAGTGCCAGTGAGGGGAGGAGAATGAGGAAGAAGAGCCTGAGGGAATAAAGAGCCCCAGGAATGGACTGAGCAGTGCCAGTGAGGGGAGGAGAATGAGGAAGAAGAGCCTGAGGGAATAAAGAGCCCCAGGAATGGATTGTGCAGTGCCAGTGAGGGGAGGAGAATGAGGAAGAAGAGCCTGAGGGAATAAAGAGCCCCAGGAATGGATTGAGCAGTGTCAGTGAGGCGAGGAGAATGAGGAAGAACAGCCTGAGGGAATAAAGAGCCCCAGGAATAGATTGAGCAGTGCCAGTGAGGGGAGGAGAATGAGGAAGAAGAGCCTGAGGGAATAAAGAGCCCCAGGAATAGACTGAGCAGTGCCAGTGAGGGGAGGAGAATGAGGAAGAAGAGCCTGAGGGAATAAAGAGCCCCAGGAATGGATTGTGCAGTGCCAGTGAGGGGAGGAGAATGAGGAAGAAGAGCCTTCTGTGTGTGGCATTGCCTGGCACTGCATCCCCTGCTGCCCACCTCCTGCCAGTGAGGGGAGGAGAATGAGGAAGAAGAGCAGCAGCTGCTGTGTGAGGGGAGGAGAATGAGGAAGAAGAGCCTTCTGTGTGTGGCATTGCCTGGCACTGCATCCCCTGCTGCCCACCTCCTGCCAGTGAGGGGAGGAGAATGAGGAAGAAGAGCAGCAGCTGCTGTGTGAGGGGAGGAGAATGAGGAAGAAGAGCCTTCTGTGTGTGGCATTGCCTGGCACTGCATCCCCTGCTGCCCACCTCCTGCCAGTGAGGGGAGGAGAATGAGGAAGAAGAGCAGCAGCTGCTGTGTGAGGGGAGGAGAATGAGGAAGAAGAGCCTTCTGTGTGTGGCATTGCCTGGCACTGCATCCCCTGCTGCCCACCTCCTGCCAGTGAGGGGAGGAGAATGAGGAAGAACAGCCTTCTGTGTGTGGCATTGCCTGGCACTGCATCCCCTGCTGCCCACCTCCTGCCAGTGAGGGGAGGAGAATGAGGAAGAAGAGCCTTCTGTATGTGTGGCATTGCCTGGCACTGGGTCCCCTGCTGCCCACCTCCTGCCAGTCTCCTACCTGCTCAGCCCAAACCCCAAGAGCCCTTCTCCAGCTGCAGCCCAGGGTCCCTTCTCCACACCACCAGCCCTGACTCCCTTTATCTCTAGGGGCAGATCTGGGCTTTGTTGGGAATCAGAGTCTCCACGTGGAGAGAAGCAGGAAGGAACCCCTGGACCATTAGGACCGCCCAGGTGGAATCTGACAAATCACAGTGTCGGAGGGGCGGGATCTTGTCCTGCACTCCTCCTGCCTGAGTCTTGTGAGCAAACAATGGAAGGGGCGTGGTCTCCCTATCATATTGTGTTCTCAATCTAGCCTCCTTGTTCTCAATCTACCCTCCTTGTGAGTGACATCATAGAATCTCTCTCATGCTGTGTTCTCAATCTAACCTGCTTGTTCTCAATCTACCCTCCTTGTGAGTGACATCACATAGTCTCTCTCATGCTGTATTCTCAATCTAACCTCCATGTTCTCAATCTACCCTCCTTGTGAGTGACATCATAGAGTCAGTGCAAGGAGTGAGAGCAGAGAGAGGCAGCACCAAGTCCCTCTTTATCTTGAGACACATCAGCTGCTGCCACCTGTGGCCGGATGTTTCACTCAGATGCTGCAGAGAAAACAGTTTCCAGGGCTGCACCAAGAGGACAGTAACAGAAATGAGTGTGTGTTTAGTCTGACATTGCATGTGTCTGTGTGAGTGTGCATATCTTATTCCCCTTGCATTGATTGGTCAAAAGACTCCTGAGGAAGGATAGTGGAGGACAAGATCCCGCCCCTCTGACACTGTGTGTGTGTGTTTGCAACTCTGACATTGCATGTGTCTGTGAGTGTGAGTGTGCATATTGTAGTGTTTTTGCAAAGAATGACCCCCATCCTAAAGCCTGAAATTCCCTCCTGTCTTTTGCCTCCCCAGGTCCATCACTCACTCCAGCTGCAGTTCTCCTTGCAAGACCCCTATTCATCTCTCCTATGCAGCACCACCACAGCCCTCCTTCTCCCTCCCCTCAGGAACACAATGACGTCAAAAAGCTGAACCCAATTAGGTTAGACTCCCTTTCCCTCTCCTCAGCACAGTCGTCACCCCAGTTCACCCAAAACAAAGCAGCCAAATCTATCAGCTGCTCTATCCAAGTTGTCATTCCTTATTGTTATAGGGAAGTCGTCCCATCCCTAGAGCTCCTCAGGTCGAAAACAAACAGACCTACCTGGACCATCCAACGCCGTAAAAGACCGGTCCGGAGAGAACCGAAACCAGCCGGAGCAGTCGGAAACAGCAGAAATTGCGAAGCGGCACTACTGAGCCGGCATTGCTGAACCCAAAACCGACGGAGGAGATCTGCCTGCGGTGCCACGAGGCCGCGCCGCATCCCGACTGAACGGGACCAAAGGCCTAGCTGAAGTGCCCAGGTCGACCTCAGCAAGCCGAGCTGGAACTGGATGGCAACAAAACAAAACGTCCCACAGTAAGTTCCGTGCCTGGGGAGGACAGTGGGGTCTGGAGGCAGCGTAGGAGGCCGCCGAGACAGTGGACCGGGTGTCGGTGAGCGACTGATCACCCCGGGGGAGAGAAAAGGCAGGCGAGCCTGTTCCTGCAGGACGCCAGCGAGGAGATCGGAGATTGATCGCGGCCTAGCCTGCTTCACGCGGACACACCCGGCGCTTTCCCACACTGCCTCAACCCAACCCACCACCCCATCCTGGGACTGCTTACCCGGGCACTGGAAGCTCCGGGTAACAGCCAGTGCCGAGCGGAATACTCGGCGCTCCCCAGCCTGCCGCTGCTGCCAAGAAGACGCATGGAGCAGCCGGAAACGAGCGGAGCACTTGGCACTGTGTCGACCTAGCACTCCATCCTGGTGCCTCTCACCGAAGTGCTGGGCCGACTCTCCTGCTGATCCAAGAGCCGGATTGAAACCCGAGTGACCCCAAGAGACACGAGACCGACTGGGAGGGCCTGCCTACCTCGCGGCTGCGACCAGCCCCGACCAGTCCCCTGACTTGAAGGATTGTAACTGGACCGGAACGGACCAGAGCAACACCGGAGCCCCATTGAACCCGATTGAAAGACCACAGAGAAACCGGAGGCCCTCGCGGAAGCGCACCCATAGCTGGGGCAATGCAAAAGAGGACGGGCTGCTGATCGGAGGCCGCGGAGCAAAAACAGCACAACCGTAATAAACAAATAAACAAAATAAAATTAACTACTGCTTGGCTTAAATGCATGCACTACTTTAGGCTTAATTCAAATGTCCATACTCTGCTTTGCTTTGCTGCTTTAAATAGGAACTAATTGCATGCACCGCTGTGAATTGTTGCCAAGCTTTGAATTGTCGCTAAGCTTAAATGTAAATGTAAGCAGTGAATTGTTACCAAGCTTTGAATTGTTGCTAAGCCTAAATGCAAATGTAAGCTTTCCATCGATTTGAATTGTAGCCAAGCTCAAATGCAAATGTAGACTTCGAACTGCCTAGCCTCAATGCAAATGTAAGCTTGATTCGCTTGGATGTAAACCAGCTGAACGTTTGCCACAGCGCCTCAGACATAGACATGTACACCAGTAAAACACTCCTAACCATCCATTGTCTCTCCCTACTCTTATACGCACACACAACCTACAACCAAAACAACACCAACACCACTGCCCACAAACCACACAGCACTCACATAAACACAATGCCCACCCTAAAGAACATCCATAACAACTCACCCACAATACAACAATCCTATGTACAACCGATCAACAACCTACCAAACCAAAAGCATAACAACCAACCAAACGGAACAATCTCTGGATATGAATACCGCCGACTAACAGATGAAAATAACAACAATAACAAATTCAACCACCGAAGAAACAGACAGCTATTAAAAATAAACACATCGAACCCCCCCAGGGAACCATACCACTCAATCCAACTAGGATATATCAATGCAAGATCAGCAGTAAGCAACTCAATAGATATACGAGACTGGATCACCACAGATAAATTAGACCTTTTATTCATCACAGAAACCTGGTTCCATAGCTCTACAGACCCCGCCATCTTAGAAACATGCCCACCAGAATACAAAATCACCCACTGGACAAGAAATGGGAAAAAAAGAGGAGGCGGAATAGCTATTATCTACAAACCCGAATTCACCATCACAATCACGGGCGAATCTACCTCGCCACAACTCGAAATTGCATCGACTAGAATTAATCATCCAAACCTAATAGGGCACCTTAACACAATCCTATTCTACAGGCCACCAGGAAAATGGCAAGACTCCCAAGCACAACTCATGGATTTCATCTCGAATTCCTGCGTGTCTGCCTCAAACATCCTTATACTAGGAGACATCAACCTACACCTAGAAGATGACACCTCACCAAGCACACAAGAATGCAAAGAATTCCTAAAACTCTGGGACTTACAAGTACCCAATATGCAACCAACACACAAAAAAGGACACACACTTGATATCATAACAAATAAATTTGAACCGGATTCAACCATCACGATTACTGACACAAGATGGACACCTACGTTATGGTCAGACCACCACAAAGCAAATGTCTCTCTCTGCTGGCGAAAAACACACATAAACACAAGCAATAAACAGGAGCGAACAACATACACAACGAGAGGAAAAATAGACCCCACAATATTCTGGCAACAGATCTACCAGAACGAATGGCCAACAAACGCTGACACCATCCAATTCCTCCAAGAATGGGACGATCTATGTACAACAACACTAGCCAAAATCGCCCCAACCCAAACCAGAACATCACACAGGAAAAAAACACATCCATGGTTCACCGAAGAGCTGAAAAAACTCAAAACACAAGTCAGGAAACTAGAACGAGAATGGAACAAAAAAAAAGACGAACAAACACTAAACGCATGGAAATTACTTCGGAGAAAATACAAATGCACCATAAAACAGACCAAAAGACTACATTACAAAACAATAATAGGACCAAACTACAAAGACACACATAAACTCTTCAACCTTGTGAACAAACTGTTAGACACCACACCAGCTACAAACAACGGCAAAGATGTACCAGATGTGGACAACCTTGCGAAATACTTCGAAGAGAAAATTAAACAACTACGACTCAAAATACCTGCAAGCCCTATTGAGTACGCCACACTCTTAGATTGTCTTGACCTAGAAGAAGGAACATACCCTGCAGGCAGAACATGGACCAAATTCGAAATACTATCAGAAGACCTCATCTCTGAAACTTTCAAAAGATATGCCAAATCCCACTGCAAACTAGACACGTGCCCAAATAACCTCATGAAATCTGTTCCTCAACAATTCATAATAGACCTAACGAGCCATGTGAACTTCATGCTACAGAACGGACTCTTCCCAGAAGAAAAAGGAAAAATCTTACTCACCCCAATTCCTAAAGATACAAAGAAATGCACGAGTGAAATAACCAACTATAGGCCAGTAGCCTCCATACCACTAATAACCAAAATAACTGAAGGAATGGTAACCAAACAACTTACAAACTATCTAAACAAACACTCAATACTGCATGACGCCCAATCAGGATTCCGGTCGAATCATAGCACAGAAACAGTATTAGTCACCCTTATGAATAGATTTAAACAAATAATTGCAACCGGCAACAATATACTCCTCCTACAATTTGACATGTCAAGTGCCTTCAACATGGTTGATCACGGAATCCTACTACACATACTCGAATACTTTGGCATTGGAGGAAATGTCCTGAATTGGTTCGAAGGGTTCCTAACCCAACGTTCGTATCAAGTCACTTCAAATTCGACCACTTCTAAGGCATGGACACCTGAATGTGGAGTACCACAAGGATCACCTCTCTCACCAACCATCTTCAACCTAATGATGATCCCTCTGGCAAAACTCCTATCAAACCATAACCTCAACCCATATATATACGCTGATGAAGTGACAATATACATCCCCTTCAAACAAGACATTAACGAAATCTTCAACGAAATCAATCAAAGTCTACACATCATGAACACATGGGCAAATGCATTCCGTCTAAAATTAAACGCAGAAAAAACTCAATGCCTAATACTCACCTCCCAATACAACACAAAGAATTCACAGCTATAAACACACCAAACCTGAACCTTCAAATCTCAGAAACGCTAAAAATCCTTGGAATCACTATCGACCGCCACCTAACGCTCGAAACTCATGCTAACAACACAACTAAAAAGATGTTCTACAGCATGTGGAAACTGAAAAGGATAAGACCATACTTCCCAAGATCCGTTTTTCGCAGCCTAGTGCAATCCCTCGTGCTCAGCCATCTGGATTACTGCAACTCACTATACGCAGGTTGCAAAGAACAAACACTGAGAAAACTTCAAACAGCCCAGAAAACGGCAGCCAGACTCATCTTTGGAAAGCCAAAATATGAGAGTGCAAAGCCATTACGAGAGAAACTGCACTGGCTTCCACTAAAGGAACGCATCACTTTTAAAGTATGCACATTAGTCCACAAAATCATTCATGGCGAAGCCCCAGCCTACATGTCTGAGTTAATAGACTTACCACACAGAAACGCAAAAAGATCATCCCGAACCTTCCTAAACCTCCACTTCCCCAACTGCAAAGGCGTGAAATACAAAGCGCTACATGCATCTACCTTTTCTCACATGAGCACGCAGTATTGGAATACACTGCCACGCAACTTAAGAACAATCAACGAGCAAGCTTCCTTCCGCAGATCATTGAAGACCCATCTTTTCGAAAAGATTTACGGAAAGAACCAATACACATAAAGTCCACACCTACTGTTCACGAATGCATCACACATTCACCTCTGAACTCTCATTCCTATAACATCACATCATTCATACCTTCAATCACAGAAAGATATATATTATATGTCTTTACGCCTTTTTATCGCCCTCTAAGCTCCCATTGTTTTCTTCCAATGTTTCAATGTTTAAGCTCCAGTGTTACATTCCTTAACGACACTTCAATTGTTTCGCATAATTCTGCAAAATGTAATCCATAACCAATCTGTAACAAATTGTATTTCCAACATTTAACTCATATTGTAAGCCACACTGAACCCGCAAAAAGATGGGAAAATGTGGGATACAAATGCAATAAATAAATAAATAAAATTTTCGTCACCGTTCTCTGTATAGAAAAATTTTAATAAACCATAAGTTTTCAGAATATCAGTATGCAGACTTGATTCTAATGCAGTGGAGGTAATGCTTGCAAATTTATCTCCTGCATTAAGACTACAAAATCTCTGACAACTATTGCTCAAATATTTCTTTATTATAAATTGTTAATCCACACATAATGATATACTAAACCCAACAACTCATCATACATCATACAAACCATTTCAACTCCTCATACTGCCCAACCGCATCACATACATTCATAGGCGCCTGGTATAAGAGGCTTGGGGAGGCTAAGCATCCCCAGCCAGAAGTGCAGCAAGGGCGGGGCGGACCGCCCGGGTGCAGCTCCCGCTGCCTTGAACATCTCCCTCCCTTCCCCCCCCGACTGGTGCGTGGACCTGCGATCTTTACCCCCCCCCCCCCCCCCCGACTACTGCGGTATCGCTCTCCCCCTCCGCTCCTGTCCTGTCATGTCGTCTTTGAACGTCGAGGATTCCTTCCGGTAGCAGCAGCAGCATTGGCAATGATGTAAGCGCTGCTTTCAGCCTGCCCCGGAAGCACTCTGGACAGCGTCTCTCCTACGCGGAAACTGTACAGAGAGTGCTTCCGGGGCAGGCTGAAAGCAGCGCTTACATCATTGCCGATGCTGCTGCTACCGGAAGGAAGCCTCAAAGTTCAAAGACATGACAGGAGCGGAGGGGGAGAGCGATACCGAACTAGTCCGGGGGGGAGCGAGGGGGGGAGCGATGCATCATTCCAGCCAGCTGCCAGACCAAAGGGAAAGGGGGTGGAGAGAGGAGGATGTGAGGTGCCACATCTAAGGGGAAGAGGGAGGAAGGAAAGCAATGGCAGGGAATGGGAAAAGGGGGGTGGAGAAAGGAGTGAGAGTGATGGAAGCAAGAAGGGGAGGGAAGAGAAAGGTGGGATGCATGAGGACGCTGGAGGAGAGAGAGAGAAATTAGAAAAGTGCAGGGGAGAGCCAGGGACATGCAAAAGAGCAGGGGGGAGTCAGAGAGAGATGGGGAGAGAAAGAGGGGACATGGAAGAGAGCAGGGGAGAGCCAGAGAGAAGATGCTGGATAGAAGAGGAGAGAGAGAGAGAGAGATTAGTGGAAAGATAGGGAGAGAAAGAGGGGACATGGGCAGGAGAGAGAGAGAAGCTGCTGGGGAGAAACTGGGGGAGACCCTAACTGGAGAAATGCTGAATGAAAGGAGGGAGAAAGAGGGAAGACACTGGACGTAAGGGTAGGGAGGGAAAGAGGAAAGACACTGGAAGGATGGGGATAGAGAGTACATGCTGAATGGAAAAGGGTCGAGAGAGAGAACTGTTTAGAAGGAAGGGGAGATAGAGGGAGACAATGGATGGAAGGAGAGGGAGACAATAGACGGAAGGATTAGGAGAGGGTAATGGATAGAAGGATGGAGAGAGAAAGAGGGATGACACTGGGTGGAAGGGTAGGAGAGAAAGAGGGAAGGTGCTGGACATGGATGGATGGAGGGGAGGAAAGCGAGGAGAAATCTGGACATGGATGGAGTGAAGGGCAGGGACGACAGCCACGACAGCGGCCAATCCAGGCCAAGGGCACCTGGCAAGCTTCCCAAACGTACAAACATTCTATACATGTTATTCCTGGGATTTTGGATTTTTCCCAAGTCCATTTAGTAGCGGTTTATGGACTTGTCCTTTAGGAAACCGTCCAACCCCTTTTTAAACTCTGCTAAGCTAACCGCCTTCACCACTTTCTCCGGCAACGAATTCCAGAGTTTAATTACACGTTGGGTGAAGAAAAATTTTCTCCGATTTGTTTTAAATTTACTACACTGTAGTTCATCGCATGCCCCCTAGTCCTAGTATTTTTGGAAAGCGTGAACAGAAGCTTCACATCCACCTGTTCCACTCCACTCATTATTTTATATACCTCTATCATGTCTCCCCTCAGCCGTCTCTTCTCCAAGCTGTATAGCCCTAGCCTCCTTAGTCTTTCTTCATAGGGAAGTCGTCCCATCCCCGCCATCATTTTAGTCGCCCTTCGCTGCACCTTTTCCAATTCTACTATATCTTTCTTGAGATGCGGCGACCAGAATTGAACACAATACTCAAGGTGCGGTCGCACCATGGAGCGATACAACCAAAACCGAGCTTCTCATTTTCCCCCCCAAACCCACCTCCCCGCTCCCCCCGTTTTCTATTTCTGTTGATGGCTCTCTCATTCTCCCTGTCTCCTCAGCTCGAAACCTTGGGGTCATCTTTGACTCTTCTCTCTCCTTCTCTGCTCATATCCAGCAGACCGCCAAGACCTGTCGTTTCTTTCTTTACAACATCCGTAAAATCCGCCCCTTTCTTTCCGAGCACTCTACCAAAACCCTCATCCACACCCTTGTCACCTCTCGTTTAGACTACTGCAATCTGCTTCTTGCTGGCCTCCCACTTAGTCACCTCTCCCCTCTCCAGTCGGTTCAAAACTCTGCTGCCCGTCTCATCTTCCGCCAGGGTCGCTTTACTCATACTACCCCTCTCCTCAAGACCCTTCACTGGCTCCCTATCCGTTTTCGCATCCTGTTCAAACTTCTTCTACTAACCTATAAATGTATTCACTCTGCTGCTCCCCAGTATCTCTCCACACTCGTCCTTCCCTACACCCCTTCCCGTGCACTCCGCTCCATGGATAAATCCTTCTTATCTGTTCCCTTCTCCACTACTGCCAACTCCAGACTTCGCGCCTTCTATCTCGCTGCACCCTACGCCTGGAATAAACTTCCTGAGCCCCTACGTCTTGCCCCATCCTTGGCCACCTTTAAATCTAGACTGAAAACCCACCTCTTTAACATTGCTTTTGACTCGTAACCACTTGTAACCACTCGCCTCCACCTACCCTCCTCTCTTCCTTCCCGTTCACATTAATTGATTTGATTTGCTTACTTTATTTATTTTTTGTCTATAAGATTGTAAGCTCTTTGAGCAGGGACTGTCTTTCTTCTATGTTTGTACAGCGCTGCGTATGCCTTGTAGCGCTATAGAAATGCTAAATAGTAGTAGTAGTAGTAGTAGTGTGGCATTACTTATGTACTTTTGCTTCCACCCTGTGTGAGGGCTCAGACTTTGCGTGACTGTTGATGAGCATGTTCTGCATGAAACTTATAAACTGCTGCTTCATCTCTGGTTTCCTTCTCAAGGATTTCTGCAATGAGGCAATACGAGAAAGGGCTTGGCTTCTGTTGTTTGGGAGTCGAGGTCTGGGCTTACGAAAGGGGAGAGGTGCTACCCAGCTGTTTGACTCGTCGTTCTTGAACTCTTTGCTCATAATGTTCAGGAATTCTTTGTCTTCTATGAAAAAAGCAGGTTTGTCATCATCTTCGGTGGTCTGAAACACTGAGCTTCCCAAGTGCTCTCCTAAACCTACTGAGGGTCTCCTGATGAAGAGATTGAAACACGGCCGGTGTTGAGACCATTTGTAAGTGAAGAATGCATGTGAAGATCACATCTGGTTTGGTCAAGCCTTTGGTTATGTAGTGGAAATGAAGATCTGTTTAAGCTCCTGTGAAGAGTGATGGATCAAGTACCAAGTGGATTGGATTATAATTGTGAGATTTCGAGAGTGTGGATTTCATTCACGTTCATCATTTATGGTGAAAGCAAAACATTCAACAGGAGGTGTAATGAGTTGAAAATTGTGGACTTTATCTCCTACATAACGGACTATTTTATGGGACTTGATGTGGGAAATGTGGGATTTTATGTGATGGTGTTGTTTAACAATTTTGGTAATAAAGAATAATGTATTTTGATTTAGATATATGATTTGTAGTAAGTACTAAACCTACTGTGGTGATGTTCTTATAAAGTGCTGAAATAGTGCTTCGTTCTTTGTAAATGGGAACTTCTTTCGTGGTTAGGTGGTTGTTACATGGTTCAAACGCTTTCTAAGACGTTGGTGAAGAGCACATTGTCATTTGTTTTTCTCGATTGGTTGAGGCAGACTTTGCCTATGATTGTCCAACCTAGGTCGAGACGCTGCGCATAAGGAGCACCACGTGGACCTTTGTATGATTCATGGATCTCCAGGAGTTCCGGCGCATCTGGACCCAGCAAGAGCAAGATCTCAGCATCTGGATCTAAAGGCGAGAGTAGGTTAGCTATGGGCCTCAGATGGGGGTGACTCCAAACGACCTCTGGTGTAGGAATCTCATCTTTATCATCTGGTGAAGGGGCAGAGGGATCACATTTTCGAGAAACAGATAATTACATGGTCTTTTCCAGTATGGCAATATTTACGTACTTATGTACTAACAGTGGTCGCCACCATAATATCATCTCTTGGACCACAACTGGCTGCAGCTAATGGGGTTTGCCTTGGGCAAATTATATTTAATTACCCGAGACTGGTGGTGGGAATACCCGAGCCTGAGTGATTGGAGGAGCACTAATTCAGCAAGTTGCAGTTTGGTGCAGATGGGTTCGCTGCACCCGGGTTGGACGCACACTGCTGCGCAGCAGGAGCATCCTGTGTAAAGCATATAGCGCATTGGTCAGTTTTGCTTATGGTGGCGGACAGTTTGGCTCGGGTATCCTGTTTGATGTCTTTTAATAAAGCTTCGGCCAAGTTGTTCCACTCAATTACAATGTGTATGTTCTGTCCTCCGACAGCCTCGCACTAGTTTATAACATGATCCTAAAATGTGTGTAATGCCTTTACTGTTATTCTCAGTCCCAAGGACTATCATTGCTGCAGTTTCCCCACTGGAAAAATACATGAGCAATGCACTGTGGGTAATGTAGTTCACAGGCAGTGCAACCACACTTGTTTGGCTGTGTAAGAACTGCTATCACTGGTTGTGAGGCTGCTCAGACCTTCTCTCTCTCCCTCTCTCTCTGCCAAGCTTGGCTCTTTTGTCTTCCTGCTCAGTCTTACTATTCTGTCCACAGAGGTCAGCCAGGTATGACCTTTCCCTCCTATCTCTAGGACTACCCCTTGCTATCCGATAGCAGGCTCTGTCCCCATTGGTCTCTATCTGCTCCTCCCTGTGTGAAGCCCCAACACTTCTTTGTCCTTTCAGCCACGAGGGGCTTCTTCCTCCATTACAGCCAGGGACATGGAGCCAACACCATCTCGCTCCAGACAGCTCTGTCCTGATCAAACTCCCTGTAACGAACCTGGATTTTTTACCCTGTAAATATCTTCTTCCAAATGAGATATTGCACATTGCAGTCACCCAGCTTTGGACTATTTCTACCTGTTCAACTACTTTCCCCTCCCCCTGCAGATCTCCACCTCCCACAGCCTCCAGATTAAGAAGTCTCTGTATCCTGAACATCTATCTGTGAGTAAATTATCTGTGATTTATTCAATAAAAGAGACTTTACAAAATAATAGAGACTTCAGGTGATTGCTGCGCCAGGGTTATGCTCCATGATATTGGGGTTTATAATTACCAAGCCCCAAGAGTCATGACAGTGTATGTGTGGTCATTTATTAATTAGGGCGCTGGGACAGGGTGTCACGGTTGCCTACGTTATACTTCCATCATTTCTGTTTATCTCTATCTCCACCTGCTGGTAGATGGACACAACCCACCAGTTCCTGGATTCATCTGCTGCATGTGACAAGGAATGGGTGATAAGGCAAAGCTTATTTTATTTTGCTGCATTGCACCCTGGAACTCATAAGCTTACTCTTTTGGGATCTTGCCAGGTACTTGTGACCTGGATTCACCACTGTTGGAAACAGGATATTGGGCTTGATGGACCTTCAGTCTTTCCCTGGATGTCAGTGCTTATGAATGAATGTACTTATAAGATCATTGAAGGACATTTTTATAATTCAAAATCTCTAACATTTCTCTCTCTTTTATTGGTTTTTTTTTTCAAAATAAAATCACATCCTGCAGCGTTTGGTAAGTTTTATTCAGTTAGCAACGTATATATTTTATGGGTGGGCAATTAATACGTTAATAACAATGTTTTTTAATGCTAACCCACTCCTCCTCCGTACTTATCTCTACAGCAGGGCTCAGAAGTTTTTCTCCTTCCTGGGAGCTGCCTCAAACTCCTTCTCTCCTCCTGCACATACAGGCTCTGCAGGTGCAGAAAGTTGGGGAAGGTCTGGTGAGACCTGAAACCAGGAGACTTCCCCAACGTCCTGCACTATGTGAATCAAGTATCTGCTGTGCAGAGGGAGACAAAGAGTTTAAGCAACACCAAGCCCGAGCCCTGCTGTACAGGTAAATGCAGGGGGGGGGGGGGGGGGGGAGAGAAACTGGATGAAGGCTGTTTGAAACTTTATTATTTAATGCTCAAAATGCATGCTGTGATTAAGCGCGCTTAATTGCATGATTAAAATTTGTCCACCCCTAATGATTTTTTATATAATTGTACTTATTTTTCTTGTCTGAGACCTGATCATTGTTCATCTTCATTTTAATGCAGATTGGTGGATGGAATGTGGCAGATATACAGGTAACTGAATCTGATATATATTAATTACACCAAACCACCAAATCCAATAATGTGTCCTTTGACTGTGATCTCGCTATACAGACACCTACAGCCAGTATTAGGGATCATTTTCACCCCTGTGATAGAGAAGACAATATGTGTTTCCTCTGATCAGGGTCAGGGAGTGATCCCTCTGGTTCAGACCTGGCAAGTTTCCCACATTCATTGGGAGACTCCCGTTTTCTCAGGTCATCTCCGATACTCCCACTCAGCAGTCTGTTGCAGTCCCAGGACTTTTCACCAAATAATACAGTACAGTTTGCTTCTTGCTCCAACTGCCGACTCCTCGTTCCTCCTTGCCAATCGATGTAAGCCACCGCGGTGGCAGTTTCTGACATCAGGTGGACTGCCTCGCCCCTCAACAGATGGACAAAGGTCTGGAGTGCTAGTCGAACTGCCCTGGTCTCTAATAGATTTATTGAGCAAGATCTCTCCTGACAGTGAGCTCCCCATCCCTGGAGACTGGCATCTGTTGTAACCACCCTCCAGTTGGGCTGATCCAGAGGCATTCCCTTGGTCATATTGGCATCCCGCAGCCACCAATGTAGGCTGCTCTTCACCTGAGCCGGAAGTGACAATTTCTGATGTAGAGAGTCCTTCTGTGACGACCACCGAGAAAGAAGCAACCTCTGAAGTAGCCTCATGTGAGCCCTGGCCAAAGGCACTGTGAGATTACTGGATCTTTCTCTTGTTGCCAAGGGCTCTTATTTTTCTCAGTCTCCACCTGCTTTTTATCATTTCCTCCAAAAACTGCTTGCAAAATGGAATAAACATATTTAATCTGATGACCAGATTAAGACAAGAACTGTTTCCATCTGAATGATACAGTCTAGTTTGCTTCTGGAAATGGCCACCAAGCATCCAGTGGGTGAGTTACAAGCTTCATGTACCAATCGTAAGAGAAAGAAACATATGAAGTGTCTTAGGTGTGTTAGAAAAGCTTCATTCCAGCGTTTCTGTTTCTGCTGTTGGCCACGAGTTAAAATTTAATGAATCAACAATCCAATCCATCCAGCAAAAAAAGGAAGAGATTCGGTGGTCTGTTCGTAAAGCAGAACCAAAAAGTTCCAAAACTACATCTGTGCTTCGTGATGAATCAGTAGAAAAGATGGAAAAGCGTTTACATTTGTGGATAATGCAAAAGGTGGATTACAAAATAAAGCACTGTGGACAGTTTTATAAACACATCACCCAGGGTCAGGAAAACATAAAACCCTCTTCTGCTAGTTCTGGCTGGCTTGTGTGTTTTAAAAGGCGATATGCGGAGGTCACGTGATGCAATGCACAGGAGCAGTCGCTAGTCGCTTCGCTCCTGCCAACTCCTCGATAACCCTGCTGATAAACTGGTGAAAATCGGGCACACTCTAATCTACTGTGCAAGAGTAACACGGAGAAGAGATTTGAGAATATTCAGAACTGGAAAATAGAGCGAATGGTGGCTAAATCGTTAAGAAAAGACAAGGAGAAAAGCCAGCCGACAGAAGATAAGATGGCGGCCCCGGCTAGCCCGTCTTCCTCACAAGTCGGCTCCGCATGGGCAGCGGAAATAGTTGGTGAGGTTACCAACGCGCTGGAAGCCATACTGGAAGAAAAGCTGGGATCTTTGGAAACTAAACTTGAATCACTGCATAATAATGTTGCTCAAATTAAGGAGGATATGACGGCCTACCAGCAGCGGACAAGTGACCTGGAAGATCGCGTGGCTAAAATAGAGGATGTATATAAATCAGAAACTATATCAGTTCAAAATTCACAACTAAATAATTACAAAATAACAAAATAAAATAAATTATAAATAATGTGTGCTCAGTTTTTTTAGGTGTATATACATAGAGTCTATGTATATACACCTAAAAAAAACTGAGCACACATTATTTATAATTTATTTTATTTTGTTATTTTGTAATTATTTAGTTGTGAATTTTGAACTGATATAGTTTCTGATTTATAACATGTGACATATAAGGAAACTGAATTTAATGAAAACCCGATTACTATATTGATTTAAAATGGAGGATGAACATAGCGTGATTGAGAAAAAGTTAATTCTGTATGCTGATAGAATAGAAGACCTAGAAAATAGGTCGAGACGCAATAATCTCTGCTTGGTGGGCGTAGCTGAAGATCGAGGAGACTGAGATTTGAAAAGCTATCTGGAAGTCTGGTTAGCTAACGAATTGATCTTCCGCAGGAGTTGGGCCCATTAAGAATTGAAAGGGCACACCGGCTGGGACCTAAACAAACAAATGCTGCTCGACCGAGAGTGATTATCTGTCGTGTTCTTAACTTCGCACACAAGACAGCTATTTTGCAGGCGCTGAGAGGTGGAAAGTAGCTGCGCAGTGGAAATCAAAAAATACTCTGCTTCCAGGATTATTCAGCTGGAGTAGCTGCCCGGAGAAAGCAGTTTTCACCTGTTTGTTCCGAATTGGCACAGCGCAAAATTCCATTTGCTTTATTATATCCAGCGAAGCTGAGAATTGTGTATAAGTCGGAGTCAAGGTTTTACATCACTGTAGAAGATGCACAAGCTTTTGTACAGCAACTGGAGACTAACAATACAAGCTGAAGAAATAAGCCTGCAACAAGAGAGGTTACTTAGTAAGAGACTATCCAGCTTATTTTCGAAAGAGAAAGACGCCCATATTTCGACCCAAATCGGGAGATGGGCGACTTTCTCTCGTGGGCGAACAAATCGGTATAATCGAAAGCCGATTTTGGTCGTCTTCAACTGCACTCCGTCGCAGGAACGAACAAAGTTGACGGGGGCGTGTCGGAGGTGTGGTGAAGGCGGGACTGGGGCGTGGTTATCGGTCGAGGAGAGATGGGCGTCTTTAGCTGATAATCGAAACAAGAAGGGCGTTTTGGACGAGAATTTGGTCCGCTTTATTTGGACCCTTTCTTTTCAGGTCCAAGTCCCAAAAAAGTGCCCCAACTGACCAGATGATCACCGGAGGGAATCGGGGATCACCTCCCCTGACTCCCCCAGTGGTCACTAACCCTCTCTCACCAAAAAAAACCCACTTTAAAAACTTTTGTTTCCAGCCTCTAAGCCAGCCTCAAATGCCGTACCCACCTCCATGACAGCAGAATGTGTTCTATCCTGAGACAGCCTTTCCCTGGTTCTGATGTGGCTCTCGGGTGAGTGTGACACCTTTTCTGTTATGCGCACTGCAGAATCACATCAGCAATGCATTGTGGTGGGTGTAGGGTATTGGGCTCCGTGATTTCACTAGCTTGTGTTAACTGCTCACGATGTTGATAGTTGGTAGGCTCTACTCCCATGGTGCTTTTCCCCCTGCTTACTGGGTCAGAGTGTGCCCTGTTTTGTTTCCGGTAGTCCATGAGGTAGTGGCCATTTGTGTAAGACAGTTTTGAAGTATGAGGGGAGAGTTAAGTTACAGTTGAACTGTTTTTTATTTTCATGGAGTTATTGCTGTTATGTTGTCCTTGGTACCCTGGTCATGGTAATATGGCAGATTGTAAGGGGAAGAAGAATTAGTCCTTTTGGTTATGATTATAGGAATATAAATAATAGCAAGGGGTTAAAGACCTAATGGTTGGAATTGCAGGAAGGGGGTAGGAATATTATGGGACTGCAAAAGAGAGGGAGGTAATAAAAGCAGGATTATTGTAATGTAAGCCGCATTGAGCCTGCCATGAGTGGGAAAGCGCGGGGTACAAATGTAACAAAAAAACAAAAAGATCTGTTTACCACTATGCTGAATTTGAAGTATATTAATGTGGCAGCAAGGGAGAATTTGACTAGATATGAGTAGATGGGGATCTTGACTTAAGGGTTTAGAGGAGGGGCATTAAAGGTGACCTGAATCCCTTAGGGATTGGTGGGATAATGGGGGGCCTTTGTAAGGGGATAGGGCGGGGGGATGGGAGAGGTAGGGTAGGGAAAAGAAGGGTAAAGTTTGGGACTCTGCTCAGGGGGATCGTATAGATGGAAGCTGTGGATGATTGGTGCTTAGGACACAATGATAAGAAGAAAAAGATCTCGCTATATCATTGGAGATGAAGTGGCTGAGAAAATAAAGGCTAAAGAGTTGGCGTTCCAGAAATACACAAAAACTAAAGAAAAGGAACACAAGGAGGAATACAGGATGAAACTGAAAGAAGCCAAGAGAGAGAGATACGTCTGGTGAAAGTGCAAGCGGAAGAACAAATGGCTAGAAATGTAAGGAGGGGTGACAAAAATTTCTACAGGTATATAAGTGAAAGGAGAATGACTAAAAAGGGAATTGTGAGACTAAAAGATACTGCGAACCGCTATGTGGATAATGATGAAGAAAAAGCAAATTTGCTAAATAGATACTTTTGTTCTGTTTTCACAGAAGAAAATCCTGGAGAAGGACCGCGATAGACTGCAAAAAGTATAAATGAGATTGAAGTGGATAGAGCACCGTTCACAGAAGAGAGTGTGTATGAACAGCTTGAAAAGCTAAAGGTGGATAAAGCCATGGGACCGGATGGGATCCACCCCAGGATATAGAGGGAGCTCAGAGAGGTTCTGGTGGGTCCTCTTAAAGATTTGTTTAACATATCCTTGCAGACGGGAGAGGTTCCGAAGGATTGGAGAACGGCGGAGGTGGTCCCTCTTCACAAGAGTGGTGATAGGGAAGAAGCTGAAAACTACAGACCGGTAAGCCTCACTTCGATTATTGGAAAAGTAATGGAAGCGATGCTGAAGGAAAGGATAGTGAATTTCCTGGAAGCCAATAAGTTGCAAGATCCGAGACAACATGGTTTTACCAAAGGGAAATCGTGCCACACGAATCTCATTGAGTTCTTTGATTGGGTGACAGAAAAATTGAATCAGGGACGAGCTATGGACGTAATCTACTTAGATTTCAGCAAAGCTTTTGACACGGTTCCCCACAGGAGGCTCTTAAATAAACTGGAGGGGCTGAAGATAGGACCTGAAGTGGTGAACTGGATTAGGAACTGGTTGACGGACAGAAGCCAGATGGTGGTGGTGAATGGAATTCGCTCGGAGGAGGGAAAGGTGAGTAGTGGTGTGCCTCAGGGATCGGTGCTGGGACCGATTCTGTTCAATATATTTGTGAGTGACATTGCCGAAGGGTAGAAGGTAAAGTTTGCCTATTTGCGGATGATACTAAGATCTGCAACAGAGTGGACACCCAGGAGGGAGTGGAAAACATGAAAAAGGATCTGAGGAAGCTAGAAGAATGGTCTAAGGTTTGGCAATTAAAATTCAATGCGAAGAAATGCAAAGTGATGCACTTAGGGAATAAAAACCGTCGGGAGATGTATGTGTTAGGCAGGGAGAATCTGTTAGGTACGGACGGGGAGAGGGATCTTGGGGTGATAGTATCTGAGGATCTGAAGGCGACGAAACAGTGTGACAAGGCGGTGGCCGTAGCTAGAAGGTTGTTAGGCTGTATAGAGAGAGGTGTGACCAGCAGAAGAAAGGAGGTGTTGATGCCCCTGTATAAGTCGTTGGTGAGGCCCCACCTAGAGTATTGTGTTCAGTTTTGGAGGCCGTACCTTGCGAAGGATGTAAAAAGAATTGAAGCGGTGCAAAGAAAAGCTACGAGAATGGTAAGGGATTTGCGTTACAAGACGTATGAGGAGAGACTTGATGACCTGAACATGTATACTCTGGAAGAAAGGAGAAACAGGGGTGATATGATACAGACGTTCAAATATTTGAAAAGTATTAATCCGCAAACGAACCTTTTCTGGAAGTGCGAAGGCGGTAGAACGAGAGGACATGAAATGAGATTGAAGGGGGGCAGACTCAAGAAAAATGTCAGGAAGTATTTTTTCACGGAGAGAGTAGTGGATGCTTGGAATGCCCTCCCGCGGGAGGTGGTGGAAATGAAAACGGTAACAGAATTCAAACACGCATAGGATAAACATAAAGGAATCCTGTTCAGAAGGAATGGATCCTAAGGAGCTTAGCCGAGATTGGGTGGCACAGCCAGCCGGTGGTGGGAGGCGAGGATAGTGCTGGGCAGACTTATACGGTCTGTGCCAGAGCCAGTGGTGGGAGGCGGGGCTGGTGGTTGGGAGGCGGGGATAGTGCTGGGCAGACTTATACGGTCTGTGCCCTGAAGAGGACAGGTACAAATCAAAGTAGGGTATACACAAAAAGTAGCACATATGAGTTTATCTTGTTGGGCAGACTGGATGGACCATGCAGGTCTTTTTCTGCCGTCATTCACTATGTTACTATGTTACTATATGAGGGGGAGAAGGCAGAGGCTGGGCTGGCTCCTCTCATTAGACAGAATTTATCACTGGTTGATATTATGTGAAATCAAGTTGGGGAATGATTAAGATTGTCACCTGGAATGTGGGGAGTATTCATTCCCCCATAAAAAGATCTAAGATCCTACACTACCTGCAACGCATTGGGGCAGACATTGTGCTTCTACAGGAAACGCATTTATCAGATTTCGAGCATGCAAAACTGGTTCGATAGTGGGTGGGGGAGTGTATCGCTTCACCAGCTGTAGGACATAAAGGTGGAGTGGCGATATTATTTCAGAAGGGTATGGCATCACAGATTCAGAATGTTGTAAAAGACCCTGACGGACGATACATTTTTTGTGAGGCCACAATTAACAGACAACAGATTATTTTGGGTAGCATATATGCCCCGAACATAATGGATCTTAAATTTTATAAGAGATTACTCGCGCTTCTCACTAAAATGGAAACACTCCCGATGATGCTAGGGGGAGATTTCAATATGGCTTGGGACCCCCAGATGGATAGATCACACCCACATGTAGCTCCAAGGAACAAGAGGCTTACCTGACCTTTGCACTTTATTAGATTTAGTGGACGTGTGGCACACGTTACATCCTTTAGATAAGGAATATACACACTTACCAAGAGCCCATAATACATTTTCAAGGATTGACTACCTGTTGACATCACGTACGACCTTTACAGACATAAGAGATGCAGCTATTGGACCGTGTGTCATATCGGACCATTCTATGGTTTGGATGAATTGGCAAGGGGGCGTAGTGGAAAAAAAGGCACGAGGTTGGACCTTCCTTAGTTATCTTTACAAGGATGAAAAATTTAGGGAATTTCTGATAGCTAAGTGGGAAGAATATAGACATTTCAACGAAGGCTCGGTAGATGACGATCCTATTTATTGAGAGGCAGCGAAGGCAGTCTTGCGTGGTGAGATTATTAGTTATGTTACCCAGCACAAGAGGGCCAGGGATCGTGAAATTATAAGATTGGAAAAGCAGCTGATAGGGCTGCGAAGACAATTTGGAGTGACTCTGAGCCCTCCAAAGGAAAGATTTGATAGCAGTGCAGACGCCCTGAACTCTTTACTGCATGATAGAGAGGTTAAATCTCAAATTTACTATCGGTTCCAATTATACAAGCATGGAAATAAAGGAGGTAAGTTATTAGCTAGGTTGATAGCCCCAAAATATGTCTCCAGGAATATAGTATCTCTTAGGGATAATAAAGGGAAATTATTACATACAAATCAGGAAATACGATCGGCCTTCCAGGCTTTTTACCAGAATCTCTATAGTGCAGAGGAGAAAGAAGGGCTCCCGAGTAGTTTATATTTGAATGGGGTGGAGACCCCCACTTTGAGTCAAAAAGATTGCAAGAGCTTAAATGCTCCGATTAGTGAAGATGAGATAACATGGGCTATTAGTCGTAGCAAATTGGGGAAAACATCAGGCTCGGATGGATTTAAGGCCGAGTTTTACAAACTGATGGTTGAGCCTATAATTCCCACTTTGACTAAGGTGTTTAATTCATGGGTAGAACTGGGTCGGCTGCCAGCTCAACTCAATGTAGCCCAGATTATAGTGATTCCTAAGCCCAAGCGTGATGTACAGCTGGTGACCTCATATAGACCCATTTTGCTTTTGAACCATGAGGTAAAACTCTTTGCAAAAATATTAGCTAACAGAATGGGAAGGATACTGCCTCGTGTAATACATGAGGCGCAGGTGGGTTTTGTGCAAGGTATATCTGTGGCTAAAAATCTTCGAAGTATCTTGGCTTCAATGGAGCACTTGGCTGTAACTAAGGATCAGGCTATAGTGATCAGTTTTTGACGCCGAAAAAGCGTTTGATCGCGTAGAGTGGTCTTACTTGTTTATGGTATTAGAAACATATGGGTTTCAAGGTTGGTTCCTTCAGGGTATCAGGGCATTATATTGCTTCCCAAGAGCTCAAGTAATGGTTAATGGGAAAAATTCAGAGGATTTTAAGATAGAGCAAGGGACTAGACAGGGGTGCACCTTGTCACCATCGTTATTTGCGCTGTACATAGATCCACTGATTCGAGATATTAACTCATGTTTAGCTGTTCCTGGGGTGTCGTTTGGAAGCCTAGAGTTTAAAACAGCTGCATTCGCAGATGACTTGTTGGTAGTCCTGACGAGACCCCAAACTTCTTTGGAGACGTTGTTGGAGATGTTTAGAGAATTTGGAGATTATTCGGGTTTTAAGCTAAATCTCGAGAAATCTGAAGCGCTGGCGATTAATCAAGATACTCGGACCCTTTGGCCCGGGGATTTCCCGCTGCGTTGGGCGAGTGATTCTTTTAGATATCTTGGGATTCATCTAACAGCTCAAACGAAGGGACTTTACAAACTAAATGTAAATTGGTTGCTTAGGCAAACAGCTCAGCAATTAGACACATGGAAGACGTTGACACTGCCGTTAATGGGTCGAATCAACCTCATTAGAATGGTGATATTGTCTCAATTGCTATATGTTTTACAGACACTGCCGCTAAGGTTATTGCAAAAAGACATTAAGCATTTTTATCAATTAGTGTCGAGATTTTGTTGGTCTGGGAAAAAAGCCAAGGTACAATTAAGATATATATTGAGAAGGTGGAGGCAAGTAGGATTGGGTCTTCCAAATCTTAAGTATTATAATACAGCATGTCTTTTTAGACACGTGAGCACACTCCCTTAAGATTAGAAGAAGCCTTGTTTAGCCCATACAATCTCATAGCATTCCTGCACACATCTGGGGCCTTGCTGCCACAGCCACACCGGCATAGCTTACTTTTGATGCCTTTGCAAGAGGCATGGCGGCTATTGGGGACGTGGCTGGGGAGAAACTCGAGAATTACAGAATTACTAACTGTTAAAGGGAATCCAATGTTCTTGCCTGGGTTGGAGAATCCAATTTTTACACACTGGGCGCAAATGGGTCTAAATGGTCTAGATTCTGTCATGGGAATGGACGGGGAAATTAAGCCATTTCCTCAGCTGATACCAACCATGATAGGGCGATGGGGGGACATCTTTGCCTACTGTCAGCTGAAACACTACATGCAATCACTAAATAAAGAAGCCTTAAAATTTAAATTGGGGGAGAAGATCAAATTATTTTTTATGAAATTACAGAGGGAGCTTTCTATTTCAAGTATACATCAGCGGATTTGGGAACTAATACCGGGGAAAGACCTATGACAGGGATGGAGGAAAGATTTGGGAGTGGATCTGTCAACATGGGATACTGTAGCGCACCTCAAAGCTATTCCTCACTTAATTAGTGGGGCTGGACTTAGAGAATGCGCCTTTCGGGTAATACATAGAGCATATTTTACTCAAGTCCAATTATATAGAGCCAAGGGGATTGGATCAGCGTAACAGATAATACACTATTCCACGCATTCTGGGAGTGTAGGATGGTGCAGAGGTTTTGGAGGCGAGTAACAGGGTTTTTGTCATCCTTAATGCCTTTTAGGATTGAGGGAACCTCGGTCCAGCTAATATTGGACTGTCTGGGAGCATTTAAAGGCCTCAGTGCAGAAGATACCCTATCCTATTGTGTCGCAAACTCTGCCTTGTTGCGAGAAAATATGTGATGCAATACTGGACCGAGGCAGACCCTCCTGAATTCTGGCACTGGCGGAACCAAGTGCATCAGCTAATGTCCTGGGAGGCAAGAAAGGCTAAGGGCTCTTGTAGGCGCAAAGCACGCACTCTGAAAGTGTGGGGTTGTCTGTTAGATACCCTAACCCAGAAAGGGAAAAGTCTTATTCTTAACATGATGTGAATAGTGATTAAGCATATATACCTGAGCAGAGAGAGAATAGGGTGGTAAGGGTGGGGACTATAGAAGGAAGGGGGTATTATGGGGAGGGGGTTAAGATACTACTGATAAGATGGTCAAATATCGATGTTAAGAAGATTAAAGGTATTTTGATTAAGTAGAGTGATGTGGTACCCTTCATCTCAAGGTGGCACATAACGGGGAGGGAATACGTTTGAAAAATCGTGATGACTGTTAATACTGTTGCTATTTGCTTTTGGATCTATGCAAGTTTTGAGAGATGGATTTGTATATTTTGCTGTGTCATCAATAAAAATTGTTGAAAGATAAAAGGCGATATGCGCTTAAAAATGTAAGTCTTTGTGGCAAGGCAGGTTCAGCTGACATTGAAGCTGCAGAAGAATTTAAAACATTAATGCTAAGTGTGATAGAAAAAGAGGGTTATGTGGCAGAGCAAACATAGTAACATAGTAGATGATGGCAGAAAAAGATGTGCACGGTCCATCCAGTCTGCCCAACAAGATAAATTCATATGTGCTACTTTTTATTTGTACCTGTCCTCTTCAGGGCACAGACCTTATAAGTCTGCCCAGCACTATCCCCGCCTCCCAACCACCAGCCCCGCCTCCCACCACCAGCTCTGGCACAGACCGTATGAGTCTGCCCAGCACTATCCCCACCTCCCAACTACCAGTCCCACCTCCCACCACCAGCTCTGGCACAGACCGTATAAGTCTGCCCAGCACTATCCCCGCCTCCCAACCACCAGTCCCACCTCCCACCACCAGCTCTGGCACAGACCGTATAAGTCTGCCCAGCACTATCCCCACCTCCCAACCACCAGCCCCGCCTCCCACCACTGGCTCTGGCACAGACCGTATAAGTCTGCCCAGCACTATCCCCGCCTCCCAACCACTAGCCCTGCCTCCCACCACCGGCTCTGCCACCTAAACTGGGCTAAGCTCCCAAGGATATATTCCTTCTGAACAGGATTCCTTTATGTTTATCCCACACGTTTGAATTCTGTTACCGTTTTCATCTCCACCACCTCCCGCGGGAGGGCATTCCAAGCATCCACCACTCTCTCTGTGAAAAAGTACTTCCTGACATTTTTCCTGAGTCTGCCCCCCTTCAATCTCATTTCATGTCCTCTCGTTCTACCGCCTTTGCATCTCCAGAAAAGATTTGTTTGCGGATTAATACCTTTCAAATATTTGAACATCTGTATCATTTCACCCCTGTTTCTCCTTTCCTCCAGAGTATACATGTTATAAGTACATAAGTAGTGCCATACTGGGAAAGACCAAAGGTCCATCTAGCCCAGCATCCTGTCACCGACAGTGGCCAATCCAGGTCAAGGGCACCTGGCACGCTCCCCAAACGTAAAAACATTCCAGACAAGTTATACCTAAAAATGAGGAATTTTTCTAGTCCATTTAATAGCGGTCTATGGACTTGTCCTTTAGGAATCTATCTAACCCCTTTTTAAACTCCGTCAAGCTAACCGCCCGTACCACGTTCTCCGGCAATGAATTCCAGAGTCTAATTACACGTTGGGTGAAGAAAAATTTTCTCCGATTCGTTTTAAATTTACCACACTGTAGCTTCAACTCATGCCCTCTAGTCCTAGTATTTTTGGATAGCGTGAACAGTCGCTTCACATCCACCCGATCCATTCCACTCATTATTTTATACACTTCTATCATATCTCCCCTCAGCCGTCTCTTCTCCAAGCTGAAAAGCCCTAGCCTTCTCAGCCTCTCTTCATAGGAAAGTCGTCCCATCCCCACTATCATTTTCGTCGCCCTTCGCTGTACCTTTTCCAATTCTACTATATCTTTTTTGAGATACGGAGACCAGTACTGAACACAATACTCCAGGTGCGGTCGCACCATGGAGCGATACAACGGCATTATAACATCCGCACACCTGGACTCCATACCCTTCTTAATAACACCCAACATTCTATTCGCTTTCCTAGCCGCAGCAGCACACTGAGCAGAAGGTTTCAGCGTATCATCGACGACGACACCCAGATCCCTTTCTTGATCCGTAACTCCTAACGCGGAACCTTGCAAGACGTAGCTATAATTCGGGTTCCTCTTACCCACATGCATCACTTTGCACTTGTCAACATTGAACTTCATCTGCCACTTGCACGCCCATTCTCCCAGTCTCGCAAGGTCCTCCTGTAATCGTTCACATTCCTCCTGCGACTTGACGACCCTGAATAATTTTGTGTCATCGGCGAATTTAATTACCTCACTAGTTATTCCCATCTCTAGGTCATTTATAAATACATTAAAAAGCAACGGACCCAGCACAGACCCCTGCGGGACCCCACTAACTACCCTCCTCCACTGAGAATACTGGCCACGCAATCCTACTCTCTGCTTCCTATCTTTCAACCAGTTCTTAATCCATAATAATACCCTACCTCCGATTCCATGACTCTGCAATTTCTTCAGGTCCGCAAGTCTCCCCTCATACGTCTTGTAACGCAAATCCCATACCATTCTCGTAGCTTTCCTTTGCACCGCTTCAATTTTTTTTACGTCCTTCGCAAGATACGGCTTCCAAAACTGAACACAATACTCCAGGTGGGGCCTCACCAATGACTTGTACAGGGGCATCAACACCTCCTTTCTTCTGCTGGTCACACCTCTCTCTATACAGCCCAACAACCTTCTCGCTACGGCCACCGCCTTGTCACACTGTTTTGTCGCCTTCAGATCCTCAGATACTATCACCCCAAGATCCCTCTCCCCTTCCGTACCTATCAGACTCTCACCGCTTAACACATACATCTCCCGTGGATTTCTCTTCCCAGGAGACGTATGTGTTAAGCGGTGAGAGTCTTCAATGTTGATGAGACTGACTTGTTTTACAAACAGGCTGGCAAATGGAGATATATAAAGAAAATGGCAGCCACAGCCCTTGGTTTTAAGGCATTTAAAGATCATGTTACCGTGTTGTTGTGCACCAGTTCCAAGAGTGATTTCAAATGAAACCTCAAAGTTTGGGTAACGTCCAACAACTGTTTCGTTCCAGAAGTTGAACGGTATCGCCACCATAAGAACCTTGCCTTTAAGGTACTGCTGATTTTGGATAATGCACCAGTACACTGCCGTGCAGACCTAGAAAGTGCAGAGCCCGATGTTGAGGTTCTGTTCATTCCCCCAAACACATCCATCATCCAGCCCCTCCATCAGGAGTGCATAATGAACTTCAAGGGATTTGAAGGTGTAGCAGAACAAGAACAGAAATGTGGAAAGCATCATGCAATTTGCACAAAAAGTCCCTTCGAGGACATGACACAAGAAGATGTTGAAATTTTGGCAGAGATTGCAATGAAGACCTGGATTAGATGGGCAACAAAGCCTCAGGGGCGGTGATAACAAAGAAGAGAAGGCTGAGACTCCAAAAATCATGCCTCTCATGTCTGTAAGAGTAGCAGAGTGGGCTTCGACACTGGAAAAAAACGTTCAGTGACATGGAGGAATGTGATCCTATGCTGCATCTCACAAACTCTGCATTTGCCCCTTACAGTGAAACATTTAAGGACTTGAGAAGGAAGCAGAGAAGGCTGACACAGTTTTTTCAGTCAACAAGGCGTGAGACCCAGACACCTGAGGTAGATCAAGGAGAAGTTGACCCCTCCTCCCTCCCAAGGTGTCCATCTTCATCATCTACTATCATTCTAAAAGGCTGTCTGTCTCCAGAGGTCAAGGTGCCTGATTTGACATCCTCATCATCTCCAAATGTGCAGGAGGAGCAAATCTGGCTGTCCCAGATCTGCAGTTTCAAACACAGTTTTCATAATGTTGGTGGTTTAATGTGGACAAAACCAGTACGGCATTTTATTACTGTTGCATAAATTTCTTTTTTTCAAGCAATGTCTTCATATGGTACAGAACCATGTCTGTAGCCCTCTGGTTATGCAGCAATGTTTATCAAGTACTTTTTTCTTAAAGTGCTACCAACTGTAAGGACTTTAAATTATGGTGACAAAACCATGGTGCAGCGTCTGTACTTGCTTACTGTTGTGCAATACTGTATAGTAGTTATTTTCTTTCATCTAAGAGTGTTACTACAGTACTGTAACTCATTCAACAAGTAAAAATATTTTTATTTTCGAAGGAGAAGGGCGCCCATCTTCTGACACAAATCTGGAGATGGGCATCCTTGTCCTAAGATCGCCCAAATTGGCATAATCGAAAGCCGATTTTGGGCGCCCTCAACTGCTTTCCGTCGCAGGGACAACCAAAGTTTACGGGGGCGTGTCGGCACCGTAGGGAAGGCGGGACTGGGGTGTGATTAAGAGATGGGCGTCCTCAGACAATAATGGAAATAAGAAGGGCGTCCCTGACGTGCACTTGGCCAACTTTACTTGGTCCATTTTTTCTTGCAACCAAGCCTCAAAAAGGTGCCCGAACTGACCAAATGACCACCGGAGGAAATCAGGGATGACCTCCCCTTTCTCCCCCAGTGGTCACCAACTCCCTCCCACCCTAAAAAAAAAAGTTAAAAATTTTTTTTTGCCAGCCTCTATGCCAGCCTCAAATGTCATACCCAGCTCCATGACAGCAGTATGCAGGTCCCTGGAGCAGTATTAGTGGGTGCAGTGCACTTCAGGCAGGCGGACCCAGGCCCATACCCCCCTACCTTTTACACTTGTGGTAGTAAATGGGAGCCCTCCAAAACCCACCCGAAACCCACTGTACCCAGATGTAGGTGCCCCCCTTTACCCCTTAGGGCTATGGTAGTGGTGCACAGTTGTGGGGAGTGGGATTTGGGGGGCTCAGCACCCAAGGTAAGGGAGCAATGCACCTGAGAGCAATTTGTGAAGTCCACTACAGTGCCCCCTAAGGTGCCCGGTTGGTGTCCTGGCATGTCAGGGGGACCAGTGCACTACAAATGCTGACTCCTCCCACGACCAAAGGGCTTGGATTTGGTTGTTTTTGAGATGGGCGTTCTCGGTTTCCATTACAGTCGAAAACCGGGAACGACCATCTCTAACGTTGACCCTCTCAACACATGGTCGACCTAAATGTTGAGATTTGGGCGTTCCCAACCGTATTATCGATAATATAGGTTTCCCCGCCCCTAAGAGATGGTTGACCTAAATGTTGAGATCGTCGACCTTAGAGATGGGCGACCTCGGTTTTCGCCGATAATGGAAACCGAGGACGCCCATCTCAAAAACAACCAAATCCAAGCCATTTGATCATGGAAGGAGCCAGGATTCATAGTGCACTAGTCCCCTTGACATGCCAGGACATCAACTGGGCACTCTAGGGGACACTGCAGTGGACTTCACAAATTGCTCCCAGGTGCATAGCTCCCTTACCTTGTGTGCTGAGCCTCCCAACCCCCCCCCCCCCCCCCGAAATTACTCCCCACAACTGTACACCACTACCATAGCCCTTAGGGATGAAGGGGAGCACCTATATGTGGGTACAGTGAGTTTCTGGTGGGTTTTGGAGGGCTCACATTTACCACCATAAGTGTAACAGGTAGGGGGGATGGGCCTGGGTCCGCCTGCCCAACGTGCACTGCACCCACTAAAAACTGCTCCAGGGACCTGCATACTGCTGTGATGGAGCTGGGTATGACATTTGAGGCTGGCATACAGGCTGTAAAAAAATGTTTTTAAAATTTTTTTTTAGGGTGGAAGGGGGTTGATGACCACTGGGGGAGTAAGGGGAGGTCATCCCCGATTCCCTCCTGTGGTCATCTGGTTAGTTCAGGCACCTTTTTGAGGCTTTGTCGTGAAAAACAATGGACCAAGTATCGGCCAAATGCTCTTCAGGGACGCCCTTCTTTTTTCCATTTTCGGCCGAGGACACCCATCTGTTAAGCACATCCCCGTCCCGCCTTCGGTATGCTGCCGACACGCCCCTGGGAAATTTGGTCGTCCCCGCAATGGAAAGCAGTTGAGGGCTCCCACAATCGGCTTTCGATTATGCCGATTTGGGCACCCCTGAGAGAACGCCCATCTCCCGATTTATGTTGAAAGATGGGCGCCCTTCTCTTTCGAAAATGCCCCTGATTGTGGAATTAGAAAAGGTGCAGAGAAGGGTGACAAAAAAGATAAAAGGATGGGACAACTTCCCTATGAGGAAAGGCTAAAGCAGCTAGGGCTCTTCAGCTTGGAAAAAAGACAGCTGAGGGGAGATATGATAGAGGTCTATAAAATAATGAGTGGAGTTGAACGGGTAGATGTGAAGCGTCTGTTTACGCTTTCCAAAAATACTAGGACTAGGGGGCAGGCGATGAAACTACAGTGTAGTAAATTTAAAACAAATCGGAGAAAATATTTCTTCACTCAACGTGTGATTAAACTCTGGAATTCGTTGCCAGAGAATGTAGTAAAAGCAGTTAGCTTAGCGTTTGACACTTTTTTTTTTAATGGTCTAAAAGGATAGATCCACTAAGTACAACAATATCTAGGAAATGACCATTTTCAAATAAAAAGAATTTTTTTTTTTGGTTTGAAAATGGCCATTTTCACTACTTGATTTTTAGATGTTTTCAATAACACATCCAATGTTTTTTTTTTTTTTGTTACATTTGTACCCTGCGCTTTCCCACTCATGGCAGGCTCAATGCGGCTTACATGGGGCAATGGAGGGTTAAGTGACTTGCCCAGAGTCACAAGGAGCTGCCTGTGCCTGAAGTGGGAATCGAACTCAGTTCCCCAGGACCAAAGTCCACCACCCTAACCACTAGGCCACTCCTCCACTGTTGCTGTTCCACTAGCAACATTCCATGTAGAATGTCCAATAGTATCTATTTTATTTTTGTTACATTTGTACCCTGCGCTTTCCCACTCATGGCAGGCTCAATGCGGCTTACATGGGGCAATGGAGGGTTAAGTGACTTGCCCAGAGTCACAAGGAGCTGCCTGTGCCTGAAGTGGGAATCAAACTCAGTTCCTCAGGACCAAAGTCCACCACCCTAACCACTAGGCAACTCCTCCACTGTTGCTACTATTTGATTCTACATGGAATGTTGCTATTCCACTAGCAACATCAGCCCTTGCAGATCACCAATGTGGCCGCGCAGGCTTCTGCTTCTGTGAGTCTGACATCAGACTCACAGAAACAGAAGCCTGCGCAGCCTTCTACATGGAATGTTGCTAGTGGAATAGCAACATTCCATGTAGAATCTCCAATAGTAGCAACATTCCATGTAGAATCTCCAATAGTAGCAACATTCCATGTAGAATCTCCAATAGTATCTATTTTATTTTTGTTACATTTGTACCCCGCGCTTTCCCACTCATGGCAGGCTCAATGCGGCTTACATGGGGCAATGGAGGGTTAAGTGACTTGCCCAGAGTCATAAGGAGCTGCCTGTGCCGGGAATTGAACTCAGTTCCTCAGGACCAAAGTCCACCACCCTAACCACTAGGCCACTCCGTAGACTTGATATCGAAAATTCCCCTCTTTGTTTCTCTGATTTTTGTTATGTGTTGTCCAATGCAGGAACCAAACCCTGTATTTCCTATAGGGACATGTATTCCGTTTTCATGGTTTTGAGGAAAAATTGTTGTAGCTGGAATCTAACCCCAGTTTCCAATAAGTACATTTTTTGGTATTTGCAAATTTGTGGTTTATGATCTTTCTGGGGAACCATACCATCATGAATACCAAGAATGGACTGTACATCCAAATTTAAAGCAAAATACATTTTGTAAACAACAGACTGGTCTCAGCCTCCATCTTCTGGAAAATCCTGAAATTTAGAAACAGCTGGTGCAGTGGGTTGTGTCTCTTCTGGAATGGGAGAACAACACTGGTCCTGGGAGGTGGGGTGGGGAGATGCACCTTTATTGGTGTTATATAGTCAGACAGCTCAGGGGTTGATATTCAAAGCAATTTAACCCTCATTTATTCGCACTAACCAGCAAATGAGGGTTAGAGGTAGGTGCAGGAGCAGCCAGTGAAGGTTAGAGCTGGGTGTGAGAGGAGCCAATCAGGGTTAGTGGTGGGTGTATTTTAAACTAATGAGAAGTGTTTGCTCATGTTTATTAATGTGTTTCTTCTCTGCAGTAAATGTGACTCTGGATCCTGAAACTGCTGGTCCTGATCTCATCCTGTCTGAGGATCTGAAAAGTGTCAGAAGGGGAAACACAAGACAGAAAGTGCCAGACACTCCTCAGACCCTCAGGGAGACATTACTGGGAGGTGGAGGTGGGAGGTATGAGGGACTGGACATTGGGAGTGTGTAAAGACTCTGTGAGGAGGAAGGGGGGCGATCAAACTGTTACCTGAGGAGGGATTCTGGACAGTGAATCTGAGATTCTTGGACCTTTCCTCCCCTAAGACCCAGCTCCCCCTGAGTGAGATCCTCCGGGCAGGGGGGATTCTGCTGGACTTTGAGGCAGGAAAGGTCTCTTTTTATGATGCAGAGAATAAATCTCATCTCTTCACCTTCACCGACACCATCACAGGGAAACTCCGACCTTTCTTCTGGAGTAATTCTGGTTTTCCTTTGAGAATCCGCTAGGTGCCAGCCTGGAATTAAATGGCAGGACTCAGGATTAACATTCCCAGACGCTCTCTCTTGCTGCTCCTCCTTATGAATTCATAAAATCCAGCTTCTTTCCTGATATATTTCCTTAATCTGAAGTCTGTGGCAGGAGTGTGAGAGGTGGAAGATTTTTAGAGATTTGTGTTAAACGTGTTCAAAGAAATCATTCTTACAGAAATATTAAACTTTTAGGATTTCTTTATAGAAATGAAGTTTATTTCTTTTTATCCCAATGGATTAACATAGAAGCCAGAACCCTTTCACAGTTTCAAACATGAGGGACAGAGATGGGACCAGAGCCTGCGAATGTAAGAAGGGGTTTCATTGACGTAGTGAAAGCAACAGATCATATATTAAGTGAGACTGTAAGCTCAGTAGGACAGGGACTTATTGTACTTCTATGTAATTTGTGTTAAATCTCACTGTCTTTTATGATCCGTTATAAATACTACAACTAGCAACTGACCGAGGGTACGGTTCTTAGGACATTTGGCGAACTATGTTCTTTCCACTTTCTGCTTTAAGATTTTAAGATAGAATTTGTTTTGCAAATCATGCAAACTCCTCTAGAGCTGGTCTCGGAGGCAGTTTCCTCTTACAAAAAGGAGATTTTGCCATGCCGTAAGAAATGGGTTAGTGGTACTAAACAATTGAGTATTAAATGACCTCAGTCAGGCAGTTTTGACAAAGAAACTCTTAACAGCTTTACAATTGTGGCTAGAATGCACTAAAACTAAGAAATACAGTAAGGAGAAACATTTAAATTTGTGGGGATTATGGGACACTATAGCAAACGGTGGTTATGATCAGGCAGCACAGACCCCTTCTTCACCCCCTCTGCCCCAGCTATAGACAGGTCTGAAAAGGAATTGCTGGCACAGCCAAGAGAAATGCTGGAGATGCAGCCCTGGTTCCCACTGCCTCTGTATTTATTTTATTTATTTATTTGCATTTGTATCCCACATTTTCCCACCTATTTGCGGGCTCAGTGTGGCTTACAATACATTGTAAAAGATGGAAGTGCAGTTGGTTGCAGTACAATTATGGGTTACATTGTGAAGAATTATATAAGTCAGAGTAAATTCAGGATATTCGTAGGGGATCGAACAGTGGAATATAACAGGGGTGAGTTGAGAGGGGGGGGAAAACATAGTCGAGGGAATAGGGAGGTCTGACAAATTTGGTCAGTAGGTAGGGTTTAAGAGTGGTGAGAGCGCGGGAGTAGAGGTTCAGAGAGTGTATTGGTGCGTGTCTATGAGATTGTATGGGCTTTATGTGTTTTGATCCTTGCCGTAGATTTTCTCGAAGAGATAAGTCTTTAGTAGTTTGCGGAAGTCGGTCAGTTCGTAGGTCATTTTCAGGCTGCGGGGTAGTGTATTCCAGTATTGTGTGCTCATGTATGTGAAAGTCGATCCGTGCAGTACTTTGTATTTTATGCCTTTGCACTTAGGGAAATGGAGATTGATGAAGGTTCGGGACGATCTTTTAGCGTTTCTGGGTGGCAGGTCAATTAGGTCGGACATGTATGCAGGGGCCTCACCATGAATGATTTTGTGGACTAAGGTGGACTAAGGTGCATACTTTAAAAGTGTACCCATAATATTAGGGGAGGCAGCTCAGTGTGACCTGGGAACTTACCCTAATCCCCTTAAGGGAGCAGCGAAGCAGGTACCTATTAACTATCCCAACACAGATGAGGGCAATAGTATGTGGACTAGGGCATGTGGGTTCCTGAATCTTACAGGATTACGGGGGCCCTTAGTGATGGATGAGTATGTAGAACAGTGGGTGAAAGAGGGAGGTTTGGAAAATTATGAAGGAAGATGAAGATGATGGGAGTGAGGAAGAGGAGGAGGGGGACACGGACAGGGAACACAGTAGTAATCAGGGACAAGAAAGTAATGAGTCAGAACTGGTAGAAAGACCAGCAGATCATACCCGAAGTAAGCTGAAGCCGGACAAGCAGGGGAGAACCACTGGTAGCAGTTAAACACCCCCGTAAGTCAGCCCCACTGAAATCAATGAATCCTTTACTTAGGACTAACCATTGGGACAGGGCTGGAGCTCCAGTATTAAGATATATTCCTTGGTCCTTTATGGATCTGGAAAATGTATGCAGGTCCTTACCTCCTCTGGAGAAAGGAGCCTCAGCCTTTATAGCTAAATTTGAACAGGTTACATCGGGGCATAGTGTAGCTGTGGGTGATGTAAAAGCATTGCTAGCCAGACTAGTGGGGGGTAATACGGATGAACTTTTT
Source organism: Microcaecilia unicolor (assembly GCF_901765095.1). Taxonomy (NCBI): domain Eukaryota; kingdom Metazoa; phylum Chordata; class Amphibia; order Gymnophiona; family Siphonopidae; genus Microcaecilia; species Microcaecilia unicolor. Next base: position 53,345 of record NW_021963018.1, read on the forward strand.
AGAATGGCAGGATTTCCAGGAGTGACGCTGCAGAGCACTGATAATGATGGTGCTGAGTTCGGTCCTATGCGCAATGCGCTCTGGGGAGCTCTGAGGCAGTGATATAGAGATACCCGCAATTTTAGCAATGTGTCCAGTAGAGTTATGGCCCCGGGGGAAGGTATTCATCACTATATAAAGGTGCTGAAGGACCTTTAGCAATTAGAAATTGGCCAACCCTGGGATCATGGGAACTTCCATGTTTTATTTTATCATATTTTAAAGAAAGGACTCCCTGTAGAAGTCCAAAAGGCCCTGGATGGTTTAGTAGCCATAGAACATAAGTCTTGGGCTGAGATTATGTCTCACATTGTGCATTTTATGCAGAGAGCACAGCAACAGGCAGACGAAAAGACAAGTAAGGAGAAAGGATTAGCGAACAAATTTCTCTCTACACAAATAGAGCAGGCAGAGAGACACAGCTAGCCATGATTAGTCCCTCAGGAGTGGGGGCAGGGCAGAGACAGATTCAGCAGGGGACAGGGAGAACAGACTACCCACAGAAACCAGATTTTTCACAGTGTTGGAGCAGAGGGTGCAGAGCTAGGGGACAGCACTATGCAGGTCCAGCTCCAAAACAGCAGGCCCTGAGGGGAGGGAATTTCCGACCCCCAATGGAATGCACCACAGCAGGTTCTGAGGACAGAGATTGGGCTAGAAGAGATGTTCCCACCCGTAACCTCTGCTCTCAGGACAAATCACTCCTATCTGTACCCTTCTCCACCATCGCTAACTCCAGACTCCGCCCCTTCTGCCTCGCATCACCATATGCCTGGAACAGCCTTCCCGAGCCCATACGTCATGCGCCCTCCCTGCCCATCTTCAAGTCCTTACTCAAAGCCCATCTCTTCTCCCTTGCTTTTGGCGCAAAACCACCTTCCCCATTCATGATACCTACACTGACTACATAGTTTGTAACCTTTAGATTGTAAGCTCTTTTGAGCAGGGACGGTCCTTCCCCATGTTAAACTTGTACAGCGCTGCGTAACCCTGGCAGTGCTATAGAAATGCTAAGTAGTAGTAGTAGTAGTAGTACCTGGGGCAATGTAGGGTTAAGTGACTTGCCCAGAGTCACAAGGAGCTGCAGTGGGAATCAAACCCAGTTCCCCAGAATCAAAGTCCACTGCACTAACCACTAACCACTGCCTCAAAGAATAAAACCACATAAGAACAGCTGGTTCACAGTAGGCTCAGGCAGACTTCGTCAGGTGACACAGAAGCATCCACCCGCACAAGTGTTGCCACTAAAGAATTCATTTGCTCCATTACAGCACTGTGATGTTCCTGAAAATAGAACTGAAGCAGAGGAAAAAGCAATAAAGTTGGAACAAAAAGATATGAAGGTACCCAAAGTGAAAAGACACCCCCAAATCACTAATGTTGAAACACATACCAGGAAATATAGATGGAAAGCGATGGCCACAAATGCTTGTAGTCTAAGCAATAAAGTTCATGACCTTCAAGCCCTGATGTTGGAGGCAGACTTGGACATAGTTGCAATCACAGAGACATGGCTCAATGGTTCCCATGAATGGGATGCAAACATACCAGGCTATAATCTTTTTAGGAAGGATAGAGAGGGGCGTAAAGGTGGAGGAGTAGCTCTGTATGTGAGGAATGATATCATGGCGACTGAAATGACAGGGACCTGGGGAAAGGAAGAAGCGATATGGATCACCTTAAAAAGAGAGGATAGAACCTCTGTCCACGTGGGTGTTGTCTACAGACCCCCGACACAATTAGAGGAACTAGATAAAGATCTGATCGCAGATATTCAAAAATTAGGAAAGAAAAAAGAGGTTCTGTTAATGGGAGATTTCAATCTGCTGGATGTACTACTACTACTTAACATTTCTAAAGCGCTACTAGGGTTACGCAGTGCTGTACAATTTAACATAAAAGGACAGGCCCTGCTCAAAGAGCTTACAATCTAAAGGACAAGTGAGTAGACGATATGATGGGGGCAGTCAATTTGGGGCAGTCCGGATATCCTGAAGGTAAGAGTTAGGTGCCAAAGGCAGCATTGAAGAGGTGGGCTTTAAGCAGAGACTTGAAGATGGGCAGGAAGGGGGCTTGACGTAGAGGCTCAGGAAGGTTGTTCCAGGCATAGGGTGAGGCGAGGCAGAATGGGCGGAGCCTGGAGTTGGCAGTGGTGGAGAAGCGTACTGAGAGGAGGGATTTGTCCTGTGAACGGAGGTTTCGGGTGGGAACATAAGGGGAGATGAGGGTAGAGAGGTAGTGAGGGGCAGCAGATTGAGTACATTTGTAGGTAAGAAGGAGGAGCTTGAACTGAATGCGGTATCGGATTGGAAGCCAGTGAAGTGACCTGAGAAGAGGGGTGATATGAGTATATCGGTTCTGGCGGAATATAAGACGTGCAGCAGAGTTCTGAACAATTGAAGGGGGGATAGATGGCTAAGTGGGAGTCCAGTGAGGAGTAAGTTGCAGTAGTCAAGTTGGGAGGTAATGAGAGCGTGGACGAGAGTTCGGGTGGTGTGTTCAGAGAGGAAAGGGCAAATTTTGCTGATGTTGAAGAGGAAGAAGCGACAGGTCTTGGCTATCTGCTGGATGTGTGCCGAGAAGGAGAGGGAGGAGTCGAAGATGACTCCGAGGTTGCGGGCAGATGAGATGGGGAGGATGAGGGTGTTATCCACTGAGATAGAAAGTGGAGGAAAAGGAGAAGTGGGTTTTGGTGGAAAGACGATGAGCTCAATCTTGGACATGTTCAGTTTCAGGTGGCGGTTGGACATCCATGTAGCAATGTCGGTTAAGCAGGCCGATACCTTTGCCTGGGTCTCCGCGGTGATGTCTGGTGTGGAGAGATTCAGCTGGGTGTCATCAGCATAGAGATGATACTGGAAGCCATGAGATGAGATGAGGGAGCCCAGGGAAGAGGTGTAGATTGAGAAGAGAAGGGGTCCAAGGACAGATCCCTGGGGAACACCAACAGATAGCGGGATGGGGGTGGAGGAGGATCCATGGGAGTGAACTCTGAAGGTGCGGTGGGAGAGATAGGAGGAGAACCAGGAGAGGACAGAGCCCTGGAACCCAAATGAGGACAGTGTGGCAAAGAGTAGATCATGATTGACAGTGTCAAAAGCAGCGGATAGATCGAGGAGGATGAGGATGGAGTAGTGGCCTCTGGATTTGGCAAGGAACAGGTCATTACAGACTTTAGAGAGTGCTGTTTCTGTCGAGTGTAGAGGGCGAAAACCGGATTGAAGTGGATCGAGGATGGCATGAGAGGAGAGAAAATCAAGGCAGCGGCTGTGAACGGCACGCTCAAGTATTTTGGAGAGGAAGGGTAGGAGGGAAATGGGGCGGTAGTTGGAGGGACAGGTAGGGTCAAGTGATGGTTTTTTGAGGAGAGGTGTGACTACGGCGTGCTTGAAGGTGTCAGGGACAGTTGCAGTGGAGAGAGAGAGGTTGAGGATATGACAGATGGAGGGGGTGACAGTATGAGAGATGGTGTTAAGTAAGTTGGTGGGGATGGGATCAGAGGAACAGGTGGTACTTTTCGAGCAGGAAAGAAGGCGAGCGGTTTCCTCCTCGGTGATGTCCGGAAAGGAGGAGAAAGAGGCCTGGGTTGGTTGGTCGAGGGTTGAAGGGTGAAAAGGAGGAGATGGTTTGGTAGTGAACTCAAGGTTGATCTTTTGCACCTTGTCACGGAAGTAATCGGCCAGTGATTGAGGGGAGAGTGAGGGGGGGTAGGAGCGGAGGGCACTTTGAGGAGGGAGTTAAGGGTGGCGAAGAGACGACGGGGTTGGAGCTGAGAGAAGTGGTCAGTTGGGTGTAATAGTCCTGTTTGGCAAGGAATAGGGAGGAGTGGAGGGAGGATAGCATGAATTTGTAGTGAAGGAAATCTGAATGGGTGCGAGATTTCCTCCAGAGGCGTTCGGCAGATCGGGTGCAGGAACGAAGGTAGCGGATGCAAGGGGTCAGCCAAGGCTGGGGATTAGTACGCTTTGTGGGATGGGAGGTGGATGGAGCGAGGGTGTCCAGAGCAGAGGAGAGAGTGGCATTGTATGCGGAGACAGCCTTGTCGACAGACTCGAAGGACAAGATGGAGGGGAGGAGATTGGAGATACAAGAGGATAAGGTGGGAGGGTCAATAGCCTGGAGATTCCTGGAGGTAGTGGTTAGAGTTGGACGGGGCTGAGGTGGGGTGTGAAGAAGTGTGAAGGTGATCAGGTGATGATCCGAGATAGGAAGAGCTGAAGTGTGGAAATTGGAGGGGGAGCCGGAGGAGGAGAGGACGAGGTCAAGACAGTGGCCGTCTCGGTGAGTCGAGGCGGTGGAGCATAGCTGGAGGTTGAAGGAGGATGTTAGAGTGAGGAACTGAGACGCGTGAGGGTCGGATTGGTCATCAATGTGTATGTTAAAGTCTCCGAGAATGAGTGACGAAGATGAGGGTTCAAGAAAAACGGAAAGCCAGGATGTAGATTGGAAGGTTCCGTCTGCGAAATCGGAAAGAAGTAGAGAGATCGTGGATGCTTTCCAAAGTGCTCTGGTCAGACAAATTGTAACGGAACCCACAAGGGAGGGAGCGACGCTGGATCTGGTGCTCACAAATGGGGATAGTGTGTCAAATGTCCGAGTGGGTGCACACCTGGGAAGCAGCGACCATCAAACTGTTTGGTTTGAAATGACAGCTGAAGTGGAGGGCAGCCACTCTAAACTCAAAGTCCTGGATTTCAAGCGTGCTGACTTTAGTAAAATGGGGGAATACCTGAGGAAGGAGCTGATGGGCTGGGCGGACGTACAAGAAGTGAAAGGACAGTGGTCCAGGATGAAAGAAGTAATAAATAGGGCCACAGACCTTTATGTAAGGAGAGTAAATAAAAGCAAGAGAAAAAGGAAACCGATATGGTTCTCCAAGTAAGTGGCTGAGAAAATAAAGGCTAAATAGTTGGCGTTCCAGAAATATAGAAAAGAAGAGGAACATGGGGAGGAATACCGGATGAAACTGAAAGAAGCCAAGAGAGAGGTACGTCTGGCGAAGGCGCAAGCGGAAGAACAAATGGCTAGAAATTTAAGGGGGGGGGGGGGCGACAAAAATTTCTTCAGGTATATTAGTGAAAGGAGAATGACTAAAAAGGGAATTGTGAGACTAAAAGATACAGCGAAACGCTATGTAGATAATGATGAAGAAAAAGCCAATTTGCTAAATAGATACTTTTGTTCTGTTTTCAATGAAGAAAATCCTGGAGAAGGACCACAAGGGACTGGCAAAAGTACACCTGAGAACGGAGTGGATAGAGCACCGTTCACGGAAGAGAGTGTGTATCAACAACTTGGAAAGCTAAAGGTGGACAAAGCCATGGTGAAGGAGTGGAACGCTGGTACTACCTGAATACTACTGACCAACAGAACAACCTTATGTTTTGTGCCTACTGATGGACTTATACTTATGGACTCTACCTCTGCTTTTGGCCTTTTAGCCATACTTTATTACTGCACTGGACATTTGTGCCTTATCCAGTTTTACTGTTTACTAACGAAAGAAGTTTGCTGTTTACTAATGAAAAGACAGAATGCAGGGCTATTAGACATATAGCTTGTAACAGTAGTTAGCAAGGCCTATACAAGACCAGCTTGCCTGTAGCAACGCCATCTGAATAGACGACCTTGGAGGGTGCTGACACCCCCCTGCATTCCTGAGCCGAACCTTATCTCCTGTGCTAGAAAGGAGCATTGTGTGTGTGTGAAGAATAAGCTGCTAAGTTTCGTTTTTCTTGCCAGTATCATTTCAGTGTTATGACGTATGTACGTACTGGGACTACAATTTTGTACTGTAAGAACTACAAATGTTTACTGCGCATGCCAGTTGTGACGTGTAAGGGGCCAAATGCGCAGGCCCAGTAGGGAAGTATAAATGTAAGCGTCAGATGATTTATGACACACAGTGTCCCGAGACTACTCGGTACTGTTCACTTGCTAGCAATAAAGTTGCCTTGTTTGGAACCAAAATTTGCCTTTCGTCTCCTGATTTCCCACCTGTTTCATTGGCGACCCAGATGGGACAGAAGTAGAAAGGGGAATCGGATTATATTCTTCCCCTCCCCCACTGCGGTCGGATCGGGTCATCGATCCCCTCCCGAGAAGGTGGTGAGTGGCCACCGCTGATTTCAGCGTCCATCTCCCGGAGGAGGGCCGATCAACTCCGCCTGACTGCGGAGGGGGCTGTGTGGTTCCGACAAGGCACCTTTTTCCATTTCAGGGAGAAGCGTACGACGGCGCGGCCTGCGACCCCGGCGGACAGGCGAGTATACTCTACGTAGTGACCGGCCCAGTAAGGACCGAAGAAGAGGCGTGATCACCCTCTTTTAGCCAGTGACTAATACGGACTATTGGTATACGACTAGGTCCCGAAACTCACTAGGCTCCGACGAAGAAACCGAGCGGCGAATGGGAGGGTTTCTTGTGGCGTATGAAAGTGTGTGATTGGGCTTGCAGTTCCAGGCCGGGCGACCGCGTCCTGGTCAGGCCGAGTGTTGACCCTTTTGTGTCTGGTGGAACGAGACCCCTTACTCCTCCACCTCCCCTTTCCCCCTTTGTCCGTCACCTGTCCTTTGGCACTCAGGTTAGGATGGGCGGGGGCGGGTCTTCACCGTTAGATTTAATGACGGAACACTTTAGCGAAGTGTTCGACCTGGATAAGTGTAGCAGGGCCGGGATGATACAGCGATGTCAATTTATGTGGCCAGGGCTAGGGATTGCCGAATGGCCCCCGGGAGGGTCATTTGAGTATGAAAAGGTGGCGGCAGTAATGAATATTGTCATAGTTGAAGGGAACCCAGGCTGTCCCGAGGACATTCCGTACATCCAAGCGTGGTTGGATGTAGTCCGGGACCCGCCGGCCTGGGCCCAACGGAAGGTTGAGAAAGCCGCCCTCATGGTGGTAAAGCAGAGGAAGGGGCGGAAAACTAAACTTAAAGCCCTGCCGACCCATGCCTTCGCTCTCCAAAGCACGGCAACCGTAGCCGTTCAGAAGGCCGCAGGGACCGCCCCCATACGGCCCGACCGCCTCTAGCGCAGAAGCCCTTGAGGCCACGCCCCCTGCTACCACTGTCACGGCAAGAACTACGCCCAGTACTACCAACACACTTTCTAGAATGAAACCCCCAAAGAAAACCCTAGGGAAAGTTCAGGGTTTGCCCGAAAAGAAGCCCCCAAAGGCCCCGATACTTGCTACGGCGGAAGCATACGAAGACGACATCGCGCCACCGCCGTATGCCCCGATGTACCCCGACATCGCGAGCCTGGAGGAGGGCCCGGATAACGCTGAGGCTTCCGGATCGGAGTCAGATGCCGGAGGGACGTCCCGCCCAGACTCACCTGAGTCACCTGGCCCCGCAACCATACGGAAGAGTAAACGGGTCGTGAAGAACATTACTCGGTTCCCCCAATCGAGTCCACGCAGTGCCCTTCCTTCGAGCAGGAAAGGGGGAGCCACCAACTTATTCCCAGTTCGACAATCTACCACCTATACCCCTAACCCGGCGGAAGGGGGGGGCCAGCCCATTGAATCAACAGTTTATAGCCACGTTCCCTTCTCAAGTGCCGACTTGTATAACTGGAAATTGCATGGGCCGTCCTACGACCAGAACCCCGAGCAGGTGGTAGAGCTGGTGGAAGGCATTATATATAGTTATAATCCGACTTGGGGAGACCTTAGGCAGTTGAGCGCCCACATCCTGACCACTGAAGAACGCCGCCTTTTACAACAAAATATGGAGCAAGCTGTCCGGGATGCGAACCCTACCCATGCCAACTTACAGAACCTAATAGAGACGGAGGCGCCCATCGCTGCCCCTGTGTGGGACTACCGAACCGCTGAAGGCCAAACCTCTATCCGCCGATACCAGCAGGCGTACCTGGCCGCCTTAAAGAAGGGGAAGCAGAAGGTTACCAATATGGGAAAAATCCACAGTGTAGTCCAACAAAAGGACGAGAGTCCAGGGGACTTTCTTGAACGACTTATGGAGGCATTCAGGAGGCACAGCCCAATAAACCCCGAAGACCCCAAGAACCTCCCAACCGTGGTTATGAGTTTTGTTAGCCAGTCAGCACCGGATATACGAAGGAAGCTACAGAGGACCGAGGGATTCGAAGGGATGAGCCTCAGCCAACTGAAAGCTATAGCTGATCGCGTGTTCGGATATCGCGATCAGGAAGAGAAGACGGAGGCCCGAAAGGAATCAACCAGGCGGATGCGGGAGAAAGCAGATGTGTTGGCCACGGTGCTGGAGGAACGGATGAGGTCTAGACCGAAGGGGAGAGGCAGAAGAACAAGAGGAACGCGGTCCCCCATAGGACGCAACCAGTGTGCAAATTGTCGACAGGAAGGACACTGGTGGGCCGATTGTCCGGAGGAGATACGGGACCACCTGAGAGAAGAGGAACCATGGGACCGGCAAAGGGAGGAGGAGATAGATGACCGTACCGGGACCCCCAGACGAGGTCGGGGGAGGGGCCGAAGAGATAGAGGACGGGATGACCGGAGGGAATGGCAGATGGCTGTGGAGGCTACCCGAGACAGTACCGCATGAAGAGACCGGGAGGGCAGAGTCCTCTGGTGGAAATTCGGGTGGGGACAGAGTCTACGAAGGCCTTACTAGACACAGGGGCCCAGCGATCTGTTATCACCACTGCCATAGCCCCGGCCACAAAAGAAACCATACCAATTGTGGGGGCCTCCGGGAAATCACTTGCAGCACCCCTCCTCAAGGAGCGCCAAGTCCAGATCGGAGGGACGATGGTGTCTCATCAGTTCATACACCTCCCTGGATGCCCAGTCCCCTTGATTGGTCGAGACCTACTCTGTAAGCTCCAGGCCACCTTGAAGTTCAAGACCACGGGTGAAGTGGAAGCTCGTTTTGAAGATCGGCCAGTAACACTTATCTGTCCAGTAAGAGAAGAATGGAGACTACATGCTTCCCCAACTGTAGGGCCTGGCGACTGCCGCTACGACCAGAATACCCCTTTTGCCCAGCAGAGGCGAGCCATAATGGATGAAGTGCCCGCTGTATGGGCAGAAGTGAACCCCGGAGGACTGGCCGTTAACGCTATCCCCATCTGGATTGAGCTCAAACCAAATGCTCAAGTTGTCAACCAAGGACAATACCACATCCCCTATGCAGCCCGGCATAGTATGCACACTCATCTACAGAAACTCCTTCAACAGGGGGTCCTTAAACCAATCAGATCCGCATGGAACACCCCGTTGTTGCCCGTTAAGAAGCCAGGAACATCCGAGTACAGACCCGTCCAGGACCTGAGGAAAGTCAACAACCAGGTAGCTGACATAGTTGCCCTCGTACCAAACCCATACTCCATCCTCGCCCAAGTGCCATCCCAAACCAAGTGGTACAGTGTCATTGATCTGAAGGACGCCTTCTTTTCCATCCCTCTTGCTGCCGACAGCCAAAAGTTGTTTGCCTTCACGTGGGAAGACTTACAGATGGGAACCAAGCAGCAGTATACATGGACCCGTCTTCCCCAGGGGTTCAAGAATTCACCTACCCTCTTCGGCGACCAACTCGCCCAGGACCTGAAGACGTATCAGGACGAGTATGGGCCTGTCGTCCAATACGTGGATGATCTGTTGGTGGCCCGTGAAACATACACGGACTGTGCAGAAGCTACCCTTTACCTCTTGAAAACCCTGGAAGCCCAGGGGTACCGGGCCAGTCGCAAGAAGGCCCAGATATGCGAGATCGAAGTCGAATACCTGGGTTTCCGCCTCCGAGAAGGAACCCGAAGGCTCGGTACCCCCCGAACCCAAGCCATCCGCAATCAACCCACCCCTGCGAATAAGAAGGAATTCCTTTGTGGTTTCTCTTCTGCATTGGGAGGTTTCTTTTCCAGCAAGCACTTGTACCACTGTCAGCAGAAGTACACAAGCTTTCATTTTTCTGAATTTTCTGGTACTTTGAGAGGTCTGTCTTTATGCAAAAGACTTTTTCAGATTTAGTCATTGATTCTTCACCAATCTGAGCTGTTTTATGATCTGTGAATGTTTCTCTATGGCTGAATTTTTTCTTACATTCAGCACTTGAAACTAGTATCTCTTCTGGCTGGAATTTTGCATTTCTTATGACATTTTCTTCCTGTCTGAAGCTTTTGTCACGACTAGAACATGCAGATAATCCCTCATCAGTGTCATTTTTCTGGTAATTTGTAACGTTTCCTTTATTGATAAAGGTTTTCTCATCTACTGTAGTTGTACACACTCTAGTTTCTGTATTATTGTTCTCATGTTTCTCTTTCTTCCTACTGAAATCTTTCCCACACTCAGAACCTATACAGTGTGTCTCTCTTATGCATGTTTTCTGCTGTTGCTGTAGTTCTCTCTTTTGACTGAAGGTTTTCCCACAGTCCGTACCTGTATATGGTCTCTCTTCAGTATCGGATCTCTGATGTGATTTCAGAGTTAAATGATCATTAAGGAATATCTCACATCCATCACACAAACATTTCTGAACTCTCATTGGGTTTGTCTGTTCTTCCACTGTTTGTGTGATATTACTGGTACAATGTTCACACGGAGCTGAGCTTCCTGTTGAAGGTTTTTGTTTATTTTGATTTTTTCCCTTTTCTCCCCAGTCAGAACAGGACGAAGTCTCTTCTTTCTCTCTTTCTGAGAACATCTTTTCTTCTTCAGGTTTCTCACTGAGCTTCCATTTATGTGCCTCTGCATTACTGTTCTTAGGGTCATCTTTTTCTAAAAAAATAAAAACAGAGCATTGTATAGTACTGTAGGAGAACAGCAGTTTAACGAGTTCAATAAAAAATCTGTATAAATAAATTGTAAATCTTCCACCCCCTCCCTGTTGGGAATACATTTCCAAGCTAATCAGTACCAGGGATGAATACAGAATATATGATTATATTCAAGTTGATATTTAAAAGCACATTTTGGTTTTTGTACATAGATATCGTTTAGCCCTATAACTGCTCTTTATCAGACAGGCTGCAAGATGCAAGGCTAAACCTTCAGGGTGCTTGTTCCCCAGATAAACTAATTTGGGCGTTAGCTGATCCTGAAGTTCATAGGAAGAGATTCACCATTAGCCAATCATACATTTGTTACAGAAGCTTAGTTATTCTAAATATGAGAATAGACATCTGATTGCAAAGTTGCGCATGCTCGACCGGCCGATTGGCCGACTGTTTTATGATGGAATTCGGTAGGGAACGGCTCTAACGACGACTTTAGTGCATCTGGGCCTCAGTGCCAGCAAAGTTCCTGTTTCTGCACAATAGCCCTACGGCTTGTTTCACCTCCTTCTTCACCCCTCCCTGTTGCTGTGCTTGCAAATGGAATGTTAGATAAGAACTTCTGCTGGAATTCTGCCTATGAACTCCTGATGACCTTACCTTGATGCATTACAGAGTTGGGGAGACTCTGCTTCACAGAGAGAAGGGCAGGAATCTTAGGAGTTACACAGTAGTCCACCATTTTATGGATTGTAAATTTATACAATATGCTGAGCTGGGCTAAGCTCCTCCATCGAGTCTCCAACAGTGGCCAATCTGGTCACAAGTGCCAGGCAGATCCCAAAAAGCAGATCTATTTCTCATGATTCATTTTCCACTGATGAGCAATGGAATCCCCAAGTCTATTTATGGGCTTTTCCTCCAGAAACTTTGAAACCTCTTTTGAATCCCTCTCTATTAGCTGCTTTGACCACATTCTCCAGCAAATGAGTCCACAGTTTAATTATGAGTTGCAGGTAAATGGCAGATGATGTTTAATGTGAGCAAGTGCAAAGTGATGCATGTGGGAAAGAGGAACCCGAACTATAGCTACGTAATGCAAGGTTCTGCGTTAGGAGTCACCGACCAAGAAAGGGATCTCGGCATCGTTGTTGATGATACATTGAAATGCTCTGCTGAGAGTGCTGAGGCATCTAAGAGAGCAAATAAAATGTTAGGTATTATTAGGAAAGGAATGGAAAAAAAATGAGGACAGTGCCTTTGTATCGGTCCATGGTGCGACCGCACCTCAAATATTTTGTTCACTTCTGGTCGCTGCATCTCAAAAAAGATACAGTGGAATTGGAAAAGAACAGAGAAGGGTGATGAAAATGGTAAAGGGGATGGGACGACTTCCCTATGAGGAAAGGCTGAAGCGTCTAGGGCTCTTCAGCTTGGAGAAGAGACGGCTGAGGGGAGATATGATAGAGGTCTATAAAATAATGAGTGCAGTGGAACGGGTAGACGTGAATCGTTTGTTTAATCTTTCCAAAAATACTAGGACTAGGGGCATGCGATGAAGCTACAATGTAGTAAATTTAATACAAATCTGAGAAAATGTTTCTTCACTCAACGTTTAATTAAACTCTGGAATTCATTGCCAGAGAATGTGGTAAAGGCAGATCACAAAAAGCGGGGTTAGCTTAGCGGGGTTTAAAAAGGGTCTGGCCGGCTTCCTAAAGGAAAAGTCCATACACCATTATTAAATTGGCTTGGGAAAATCCACTGCTTATTTCTGGGATAAGCATCATAAAATGTATTAAGCTTTGCTGGGATCTTGCCAGGTATGTGACCTGGATTGGCCACTGTTGGAAACAGGATGCTGGACTTGATAGACCTTTGGTCTGTCCCAGTGTGGCAATACTTATGTACGTTCTCTTAGGCTTATTATGATGTTGTGGTTGTCCGTCCGAGTAAGTGGAACAGACGTTTCAGCCAACATGCTGTGGCTTTCTTCATGGTGGCTGACATGTCGGTTCTTCTTACTCAAACGCGGCAAGACCCAGATAACTACAATAATAAACTTTTCAATCTGCTGTTCTTTACTTGGTTTTGAGATAACAAACAGACAATGCATCTAACAATAAAGCTACTAGCTTTGGCTCCGATAGCCCTCTACAGTAGAAGATGAAACAAGCACTGACCCAGCAAAGCCTCAACCTCCCCTTCCCCTCCCCAAACATAGAATCATGATGGCCCATCCAGTCTGCCTTTCCTGAGAAACCACTAACTCCTCCTTTTCCTAACAGATCCCATGTGCCTGTCCCATGGTGTCTTAAATTGACAGTCTTTGTTGCCACGACCTCCACCACCCTTTCCGTGAACAAATACTTTCGTAGATTCCTCCTAAGCCTATTTATTTTAACTTCAACGTATATGATACCCTAAGAATGCCAGAGTCATAGTTATTGAAGGTTTTACAGACAGGAATCGAAACAATACTCCAATGAAAACAGAAGAATCTTAGAAACAGACCCACCCCAGGTACTAATGTCATCTCGCCATCACTCATTATCAGTCACACCGGCTTCCTGTAGTGAGACTCACCCACTGCCAGTCACTCCTGAGAAGAGATTTTAAGAATAACGGGAAACCCTTACCTAGAGACATCAGGATCTCATAGTTGTCCTTCATCACCTCCCTCCAAAGCTCCTTCTGCTCCTCATCTAAATACTCCCACTCCTCCTGGGAGAAAGAGACAGAGACGTCCTCAAATGTCACCCGCATCTGAAACACAAACCAGAAACACAGTCAGGGACATGGGGAGGTGCTCAGAATGCATTAGATTTCAGCTCCTGCCTTTGTTTTTGGGGTTGGAACTGGTTTATCTATCTTTACATATTAAATGAAGGAGAAGCAGCTGCTGTGTGAGAAGGGAATAAAGAGCCCCAGGAATGGATTGTGCAGTGCCAGGCTCATTTCTTCTTGTGTGTGTGTGGCATTGCCTGGCACTGCATCCCCTGCTGCCCACCTCCTGCCAGTCTCCTACCTGCTCCATCCTCCTGCCCTTCTCCAGCTCCTCTGTGAATGTCTCCTGGGCTGCAGGGATGGGTTTCTCTGGAAGCCAGTGATCAGCTTCTTTAGCACTTGCTTCTGAAACAGGAAGTCTGTGCATTGAACAAAGGAAGAGACTGAGACTGAGAGACCTCCCTCCAGCCCTGTGAAGGGTTTGCAAATGAGACTGGGCTAATGTTGTGTTATTTAATGATTCATTTACAGGATCAAGGAGGAGTCAGAAGAGGCTAGTGAACTGCGCTGCACATTTTCACCCCTGACTGGCAGAAGAAGAAAACTCAGTTTGTGTAGGACAGAGTGGGTGTGTCACATCGCACTCTGGGAGCTGTAGTCCTTCCTAGAAGGCATTACTGTGTGGGAGTGTTACACTGCACTCTGGGAGCTGTAGTCCTTCCTAGAAGGCATTACTGTGTGGGAGGGTCAGAGTGCACTCTGGGAGCTGTAGTCCTTCCTAGGAGGGATTACTGTGTGGGAGGGTCAGAGTGCACTCTGGGAGCTGTAGTCCTTCCTAGATAGGCTTGCTGTGCAAGAGTGTCATAGTGCATTCTGGGAGTTGTAGTCCTTCCTAGGATGCATTACTATGTGGAACAGTCCCAGTGCACTCTGAGAGATGTAGTCCATCCTACAAGGGTTTAATGTGTGGGGGTGTCACACTGCACTCTGGGAGCTGTAGTCCTTCCTAGGAGGGATTACTGCGTGGGAGTGTTACACTGCACTCTGGGAGCTGTAGTCCTTCCTAGATAGGCTTGCTGTGGAAGAGTGTCATAGTGCATTCTGGGAGTTGTAGTCCTTCCTAGGATGCATTACTATGTGGGACAGACCCAGTGCACTCTGAGAGATGTAGTCCATCCTACAAGGGTTTAATGTGTGGGGGTGTCACACTGCACTCTGGGAGCTGTAGTCCTTCCTAGAAGGCATTACTGTGTGGGAGGGTCAGAGTGCACTCTGGGAGCTGTAGTCCTTCCTAGGAGGGATTACTGTGTGGGAGGGTCAGAGTGCACTCTGGGAGCTGTAGTCCTTCCTAGATAGGCTTGCTGTGCAAGAGTGTCATAGTGCATTCTGGGAGTTGTAGTCCTTCCTAGGATGCATTACTATGTGGAACAGTCCCAGTGCACTCTGAGAGATGTAGTCCATCCTACAAGGGTTTAATGTGTGGGGGTGTCACACTGCACTCTGGGAGCTGTAGTCCTTCCTAGGAGGGATTACTGTGTAGGAGTGTCACAGTGCACTCTGGGAGCTGTAGTCCTTCCTAGATAGGCTTGCTGTGCAAGAGTGTCATAGTGCATTCTGAGAGATGTAGTCCATCCTACGAGGGTTTAATGTGTGGGGGTGTCACACTGCACTCTGGGAGCTGTAGTCTTTCCTAGAAGGCATTACTGTGTGGGAGGGACAGAGTGCACTCTGGGAGCTGTAGTCCTTCCTAGATAGGCTTGCTGTGCAAGACTGTCATAGTGCACTCTGGGAGTTGTAGTCCTTCCTAGGATGCATTACTATGTGGAACAGTCCCAGTGCACTCTGGGAGCTGTAGTCCTTACTAGAAGGCATTACTGTGTGGGAGGGTCAGAGTGCACTCTGGGAGCTGTAGTCCTTCCTAGAAAGGTTTACTGTACAAGACTATCATAGTGCATTCTGGGAGTTGTAGTCCTTACTAGGATGCATTACTATGTGGGACAGACCCAGTGCACTCTGAGAGATGTAGTCCATCCTACAAGGGTTTAATGTGTGGGGGTGTCACACTGCACTCTGGGAGCTGTAGTCCTTCCTAGGAGGGATTACTGTGTGGGAGGGTCAGAGTGCACTCTGGGAGCTGTAGTCCTTCCTAGATAGGCTTGCTGTGCAAGAGTGTCATAGTGCATTCTGGGAGTTGTAGTCCTTCCTAGGATGCATTACTATGTGGAACAGTCCCAGTGCACTCTGAGAGATGTAGTCCATCCTACAAGGGTTTAATGTGTGGGGGTGTCACACTGCACTCTGGGAGCTGTAGTCTTTCCTAGAAGGCATTACTGTGTGGGAGGGTCAGAGTGCACTCTGGGAGCTGTAGTCCTTCCTAGATAGGCTTGCTGTGCAAGACTGTCATAGTGCACTCTGGGAGTTGTAGTCCTTCCTAGGATGCATTACTATGTGGAACAGTCCCAGTGCACTCTGGGAGCTGTAGTCCTTACTAGAAGGCATTACTGTGTGGGAGGGTCAGAGTGCACTCTGGGAGCTGTAGTCCTTCCTAGAAAGGTTTACTGTACAAGACTATCATAGTGCATTCTGGGAGTTGTAGTCCTTACTAGGATGCATTACTATGTGGGACAGACCCAGTGCACTCTGAGAGATGTAGTCCATCCTAGGATGGATTACTGTGTGGGAGTGTCACAGTGCACTCTCGGAGATGTAGTCCTTCCTAGGAGGGATTACTGTGTAGGAGTGTCACAGTGCACTCTGGGAGCTGTAGTCCTTCCTGGAAAGGCTTACTGTGGCCCAGGGACACCCCGCAGCGAGCCATCCATAGGCAGTATCTGATGATAACTGAGATTAGAAAGGCGGTACCTGGCTCTAGCCGCCCCGTCTCCCCCTGCCTCCCATACACCCAGTCCGCATAGGTGTAGGACGTGAAGCTGAGGATGCCAAGCAAGGCAGCCACTCTCTGGCAAACCGCTACGGAGAATGGACACTCCTTCAGGAAGTGGTCCATGGTCTCCAGCCGGCCAGCACACTCCCCCCTCGGGCAGTCTCGGTCCTGCTGGTTCCTACACCGAAGGTTTGCCCTAACATACAACCTGCCATGTAGGGACAGCCAAGCAATGTCCCTGTACTTGTGTGGGATGCGTTTGGATGAAATAAAACGCAGGCCCTGCCTCAGCACGGGCTCCGGAGCATCCCTAAGAGCCAGGGGAGAGGAGAAGCGTTGGGAGCGAACCCGCTCCACCCAGTTCTCCCTCTGCCCTGCCCTAACTTCCTCCCATTTAATGTCCCACAGCCGAACCAGCTTTACCAAGGATTTGTAGTAGCCTACCCCCTCCGGGAACCCTTTCCGCAACCGTCCCACCCTACCTCCCCCAACCAAGGACCCCAAAATCCCTCCCACCACTGGACAACACTGTGTACCCATCCTGGGGCATCCAGATCCCCCGCCCGCCCCAGGTTAAACTGGATGAAGAGGGAGGAAAATAGCAAGACTGGGTTTACCATTCCCACCCCCCCTTCCTCCCGCGACCGGTAAGTAATATTACGTCGAACTGGGTTCATCCTGTTCCCCCACAGGAGTTGAAAGAACACGCTGTAAAATGCCGTGAAACAGCGTTCCGGCAGGAGACAGATGTAGCTCAGGAACAGGAACATGGGGACCACCTGGCTCTTCAGCTACCGGACCCGGTCCTGCATGGGCATCCGCCACCCCTTCCAGCGGTCCACCTTCTCCCTCGCCTCCGCTATCCTTTGTTCCCAATTCTCCCGCCCGTAATCCCCTCCCCCAAAATACACTCCCAAAACCCTCATTTTCTCTATCCCATCCGGGAACCCACCACCTAAATTAAACCGCCGTCCCTCCGGCCCCACCCACAAGCTGGTGCTCTTGCCCAGGTTTACCCGAGACCCCGAAGCCTGGGAGTATGCTGCAAGGGTCTCCTGCAGCCTCCTCCCCTCCCTGCGATCCGCCACCCAGACGGTGACATCGTCCGCATAGGCGATGACTCGCAACACATTCCCTTTGCCTACCTCCACCCCTCTGAGCCCGTCCTCCCCCCCACTTTCCAGCCTCCTCACCAGGGGATCAATGGCGAAAGCGTACAGCAGGGGGCTCAACGGGCACCCCTGCCACACCCCCGCCGAGATCCCCACCTCCGCCCCCCTCCATCCATTCACCAGGGGAAAGAATCGCGCCCCCGCATACAATAACTGAAGTTGCGCGATCCATTCCCCCGGGAATCCATAGTGGTCTAGGACCTTCCATAAAAAGCCCCACTGCACTCGGTCGAAAGCCTTGTCCTGGTCCAAGGCCACGACCAGCCTGCCCTCTCCCACCCGACTACGTTCCAGGCCCTCCCTCACCCAGGCCACTGCCTCCAGCACCCCCTTCCTGGGACCCCACACCCCTGCGGGGCTGCCAGCACTTCCCCGGAGATCTTCCTCATGCGGGCAAGGAGCATGTGAGCGAAGATCTTCCGGTCGGTGTTCAGAAGTGCAATCGGCCGCCAATTTGCCACATCCTGGGGGTCCTTGCCTTTGCTAAGGAGGACCAAAGCTGATGCCCCCATCGACTCAGGCAAGGATCCCCCTGTTCGTGCCGCCTCCCAGATTGCCAACAAGACCGGCGCCAACTGATCCCTAAACCGCTGGTAGAACTCTGCCGGGAGTCCGTCTGGCCCCGGCGCCGTCCTGCGCCGCAAGGCCCCAATGGCCTCCTGTACCTCCCGCAGTGTCCACGGCCGCAGCAAGGCCCGAAGATGAGGCCCCCCCTTACCCACCCCTGGGGTTTCCTCAATGTACCTCACCATGGCCTCCTCCCCCAACCGTTGGTCCAAAAAGACCCGCCCAAAGTGGGTCCCCACCACCTGCAAGATACCTTCCCTAGACTGCTGGAGCGTCCCCCCCTCATCCCTTCGCTTCCTCAGAGCAGTTCCTAGCCGGGTGACCTCCCTCCCCTGCCTCCTCGCCTGACGGAGAAAGAACCCCCTGGTGCGGTGTTTCAAAACTTCCCACCAGTCCCCTAGGGAAGAGAAGACACCCTGAATGGATACCTGGTCTGCCAGAAACTCCAGATACTCCTGGTACAACACCCCCTCCCTCAACCATTTCTGATTTAAACGCCACAATCCTTTCCCCAATCCGTGAATCCCCCCTCCCCCCAGCTCGACCAGCACCATCTTGTGGTCTGAGAAATCAACCTCTACCACCCTTGGTGCCTTCCCACACGCCCCTCCCCGAACTAAAAACCGGTCGATTCTACTTCTACAAGTGCGTCCCACCACCAAACTCTATGTGCGCGTCCACCAATCCCGCTCCCTTCATGATCCCTGCTAGCCGTACCCCATCGTAACCTACTTGCGTCGCCCTCCCCCCCCATCCTCCTTCCTCAGGACTGTGTTAAAATCCCCCCTCCCCCCCCCCACACTAGCTGCCGTGAGGTGTAAAGGTACGGCCGAATTTTCCCAAACAGTGCTGCCCTTCCCCGTTTGCTTTGCGGCCCGTAGATGTTAATCACCCGCAAAGCCACCCCCCGCAATCTCACATCTAACACCAGACACCTCCCAATTCCCAGCTCCACCACCCTCTGGATCTCTACTTTAAAGGTTTTGAAGAGGATGCCTATCCCCCCATACCGTTCCCCTGCCAGACCCCAAATAGAGGGCCCCCATCTCCAGGCCTGCTTTGCCCGCCGAACCTCCTCCAGCGTTCGCAGCCTGGTCTCTTGCAGAAGAAAACAGTCCGCCGCCACGGCAGAGAGGCCATCGAACGCCAAGCATCTCGCCCTCTGGGAGGCGACACTAGCCACATTAAGTGTGGCGAATGTTAACAGCAGTCCCGCCATCATTGTGCCGTTCCATACCCCCCGCCCTCCTGGCTACCTTCCCTCTGCTCAATACTACCTCCAGGGATCCCTTCCCCTTCCCCTTCCTCGTCCGCCCAGTCCCGGACCCCTAGCTCAAAAAGCCCCCCCCCCCCTTTCCTTACTTTCTTCCTCCCCTTCTTCCTCTTTTCTTCGCCCACCTCCCTTCCTCCTTGGGAGTCGTCCACTGACCCTCCCCTCCCTGTCCCCTCTCCCGCCCCTTCTGCCCCTTCTTCGACCCCCTCCATCAATCCTGCCTCCAGCCCATCCTCCCTCTCCTCTCTTGCCTTCATCCCTGCCTCCTGTCCTACCCTCCTTTTCTCCCCCACCCTCCCTTCAGCCACCCCCAATCTGTCCCCCACCTCCCCGACCTCCTCCACTACCATTTCCTCCTCTTCGTCCCTCAACACCTTCTCCCTCTTCTTCTTCTTCCTTTTACCCGCTGTTCCCTTTCCAGCGTCTGCCATGCTTTCCAAGCCATCCTGCCGGCTCACCCCATCCTCTCCTTCCTCTCCTGCCAGTTCGTCACCCCCTCCCTCATCTTCCAATCCCCTAAATCTGTTCTCTACTTCTATCCCCATTCCTGTCTCCCCTCCCCTTTCCTCCCGTACCCCCGTCACCTTCCGTTGTTTTTTTGACACCCGTGTCCAACCCTCATCTGCCCCGTCCTGCCGCTTCCGCCCTTCCCCCAACCCTCCCCCACCTCCCACTCCCTGTCCCTCCGCAGCTCCTTTCCCCCCCACCCCAGGAACCTGATCTCGCCCTACATTCACTCCCCCCTCTCCCTCTGAACTGGACCGCCCCCTCCCATGTCCTCCTCTCCCCCATTATGGGAGGCCCAAGGGCAAGCTCTGAATGCATGCCCCAGACCCCCACACAAATTACACCGGATAGATGCACAAGACTCCGTAGGATGCTCCTTAGACCCGCACTTCCCACACTGCCGTACTGGGCACGACATACTAAAATGTCTGAATGACCCGCACTTGTGACATTGCCGCGGCTGCCCCTTGTAAAAGCAGAGGATCCGATCCCTGCCAATGAACGCCGCGGAGGGAATGTGCTGGGTCACGTGCCCTGCCTGCTTCAGCCTAACCTGCGTACACCATCCTCCCGCCCACACCCTACTGGGGTCAGGGAGCTTGGACAAGGGGGTACGCAATTCTGCGTACCGCTGTAGCCAGAAGGCCAGGTCCGCCCCTGAGATAGATTCATTTCGGACCAGCAGGGTTACCTGCACCAGGTCAGGTCTGCTGATCGGTACGGCCCTAAAGTTTCTCCAATCCCCTTTCCCCCTTACCCCCTCGTATTTCTCCCAGACCTCCATGCCTCGCTGGGTCAGAAAACTAACATCATATTCTGGGATATTCACCGGGTGGATACAGGCATAGAGGTCCTCTGGGAGAAATCCTAAACCCAAGACCAACTTCAGGGCCTCATCCCTACTTGGCATCCCCCCTCCCCCACCCACCTTAACTGAACCACATTCCTCCTTTTGGGAACCTGGCCCCCCCACCCTCCCCCCCATCCTTCCCCAATGCTTCCTGCCCCCCCATTCCCCCTGCGCCCGCCCCTCCCACCTACTACCGCCGCAAAGGATGGAGCACCCCCCCACCGTCCCCCTCCTCCATCTCCTGCACTGAGACCCCCCTGCTCCTGCTGCGCCGTACCCCCCCTCTCTCTCTTGCCTCCCCTCTCAGCCTCCCTCCCTTCTCTCCCTTCTATCAGCAGACTTTGCACATCCCCTGCCTTCACAGTGTCCTTCTGTACCATTTCCCCTGCAGCAAAAAACCTGCCATTGTCCCCTTCAACATGTTCGCTAGAGACAGTGACAGCAGGTTCCCCTAAATATTTGTTCCCCTCCCAACGCCCATGACCCCCTCCCCCGCCCACCGAGCCAACCCTCCCCTCCCGGCCCGAACACTCCCCCCTGGCTCGCACCCCCGCAGCCTGGCCAACTTCAAAGTCAAAGGTACCAGTCAAGTTTCCTTCTGGCGCACACTGCAAGGCAAACACCTCCCGCTCCTCCCCCCCTCCTTCCTCCCCGGAACCTGCTCTCTGTGCTGGGTCCCTCCTTGCAACGGGCTGCTCCAGCTTTCCCTGTGCGGGCCCGCTGTGTTCCTGTGAACTGGTCTCCCCTCTGGCGTCCTGCTTCGTTGGGACTTCCTGCTCTGCCGTTTTGCCAAGTAAGAGTGGCTTCCCGCACTCCAGCACCACTCGCTCTCCCAAACGTGGGGAATCCTCCTACGCTGTAGCATTCTCCCCTGCTGGCCACTGCAGCTCCTCTGCGGCCATCCCTGCTCCTCCAGCCCGATTGGCTGGCGCCTCCTGCTCCAATGTGCTGGGCGGGCGTGGCATCCTGCCACCCAGCAGCGCAGTTCCTTGCCATTCTGAACCTTTTTGTGGGGAACACTGTGTGTCCTCCTGTGCTTTCTCTATCGAAAACCACTCCTCTTCACCTGCCTTTCTTCCTGCATTCTCCTTTAAGAGGCAGCTCCCTGCTGGAACATCTCCACTTTCAGTCCTTAGCCCTGCTGCAGGCTGATTGTGGCTGGAACATCCTGCTCCTCAGAGCTTCGTGGGTGAGGCCTCCCAGGCATTTTTTCCTTGCCGTCTGCTCCTACTACAGGCAATGGGAACAGGACAACCTCCTCTTCTCCAGGTAAGTTCTCTGTTTCAACCTCCACCACCACTTCTGTGAAAAAAGGTCTCTCTCCTGAAATTCCAGCCTCTGTTTCAACAATTTGAAAAGTCTTGGTGGTAAAGTTTTTTTCCTATTCTGCTCTCCCACACTCAAGTGCTCTCAATGAGGCTTCCACAGCCCCACCTTCAGTCCTGCTTACTCCAGAAGCTGCCTGCAGAGGCCAAGGTATTGCATGAATTTCAATGTATTTTGGGTGCTAGTTCCTGGCAGCTCCCCTGATGCTTCAATGTTCTGGGGTCCAAAGCCTGGGCTGATTCCTTCCTGCTCTGTTTGTTGCTTCCACTGTGCCGAGGCTGACGGGGCCTGTCCCCCCGAGGCCATCCTGTCTCTGTTGATATAGAGTTCTCTCAGAGGATTTCCAGGGCCTTTCCTCAGGGCCCTCAGCAGCTGTTCTTTTTTCTGGAGAAGCCTAAGCAGCCTGGTTTCCTCTTTCATATAGGTCTTGCGATGCTCTGCTGGGGCCAGCCTGCTCAGGGCTTTTGCCATTTTGACTCGCTTCCCCAGGTCCACCACCTCCTTCTCCATACTTTTAATTCTCTTCACCATTTTAATTATGCCACTGGCCGGGTCCTCTGGATCCTGGCAGTAGTCCACAAGCTCTTCCTCCTCTAGATCGTCACTATCCTCACTGCCTTCCTCCTCCACCTCCGGCAGGGCCTCTTGACAGATCTCCATTACCACTCTTTCCTTCTCAGACCAGCTCTTCTCTAGGGCCTCCGCCAGCTCTCTCCCCACCTCACCTGCTGGACGTCGTGCGGCCACGAGGGGGGTACCAGTTCGGCTTCCTCCCTTGGATTCTGGCCCTCTTCTATCCACAGGGCTCCTTTCCCTCCTCCCTGCGGCACTGCAAGGGAGGGGACCGCTTTTCCTGACCCTCTGGTCCCTGAACCCAAGAGGCCCCATGGCCTGGGCCTGTCCTGGGGAACGCTCCCCAGAGGCCCTCCACATCCTTGGGGAGGGAGCTAGGCCTCACTCTCCTCCCACTGGAAGTCTGCAGAGCTCTCTGAAACACCTCCTTCCACCTCAGCAGACTGGATGGACCGTGCAAGTCTTTTTCTGCCGTCATCTACTATGTTACTATGTAAATCTATGAGCAGCTCTATCCAAGTTGTCATTCTTTATTGTTAAAGGGAAGTCGTCCCATCCCCTTTATCATTTTCGTCACCCTTCTCTGTATAGAAAAATTTTAATAAACCATAAGTTTTCAGAATATCAGTATGCAGACTTGATTCTAATGCAGTGGAGGTAATGCTTGCAAAATCTCAGACAACTAGTGCTCAAATATTTCTTTATTATAAATTGTAAATCCACACATACTAAACCCAACAACTCATCATACATCATACAAACCATTCCAACTACTCATACACCCCAACCACATCACATGCATTCATCCAACAATACCCACATGAATCAACATAAGCTTCCAACAATTATACATTTAAGATATTAAATGGTACAGACTGCAAAAATAGGGAGACCACATAATTCTCTTGACAATGTTCTCACATATGTGTAAATCAAGTCCTTAGATCATATTCTCACACACCAGTCGAATGATGACACAACCGTTGTTCCTGTTGTTCAACATTCAAATATAATGACGTTACCACGTCCCGGTTGTGTAAATCAATTCACAAAATTCTAAGTTTCCACTTGCAACAAATATATTCTAATCAATGTGATTCTTCCACCATGATTGCTCGGTGATTGTTGGAATGGTTTGTATGATGTATGATGAGTTGTTGGGTTTAGTATATATGATTATGTGTGGATTTACAATTTATAACAAAGAAATATTTGAGCAATAGTTGTCAGAGATTTTGTAGTCTTGCACAGTGAGAGTTACAGCTATTTTGAAAAGTATTTATCCCTGTGTATGCATATTGTTTATGGATATCCTAAAAACCTGACTGGCTTAGTGTGTCCCAAAGACCGGGCCGAGACCCACTGGCTTAATGGGATAGTGAGGAAACAACATTTTTCCTAAGGCCAATGTTGTTAGCTGCCAAATGCTGGAAGATGGTGCGAAATATTATTTTGCGCATGCAGAACCTTCCCACTTAAAAGCAAAGTGATCAAGTTAGTTATTCACAGTTTGGAGAACATTTTAGGAGTATTATGCTCTCAATGAGAAATGTGAATGCTGACATATACGACTTGTCCTACTTTGCTCTTGTCCGTCTTTGAATTGAGTCCATAATTGCACTGCGCTGCCACAGGATGTAAAGAAACAATGTCTTCCCCTCAAAATTTTGGTCGGTGCTTAACTTATCTAAGCTTACAATGCCACTCTCTCCTCTGCTCTGGACACCCTCGCACCATCCACCTCCCGTCCCACTAAGCGTACTATTCCCCAGCCATGGCTGACCCCTTGCATCCATTACCATCGCTCCTGCGCACGATCTGCTGAACACCTCTGGAGGAAATCCCGCACCCACTCAGATTTCCTTCACTACAAATTCATGCTATCCTCCTTCCAATCCTCCCTATTCCTTGCCAAACAGGATTACTACACCCAATTGACCAATTCTCTTAGCTCCAACCCCCGTCGTCTCTTCGCCACCCTTAACTCCCTCCTTAAAGTGCCCTCTACTCCCCCCCCCCCCTCGCTCTCTCCTCAATCACTGGCCGATTACTTCCACGACAAGGTGCAAAAGATCAACCTTGAGTTCACTACCAAGCCATCTCCTCCTCTTCACCCTTCAACCCTCTCCCTCAACCAATCAACCCAGGCCTCCTTCTCCTCCTTTCCGGACATCACCAAGGAGGAAACCGCTCGCCTTCTTTCCTCCTCGAAATGCACCACCTGCTCTTCTGATCCCATCCCCACCAACTTACCTAACATCATCTCTCATACTGTCACCCCCTCCATCTGTCATATCCTCAACCTCTCTCCACTGCAACTGTCCCTGACACCTTCAAGCACGCCGTAGTCACACCTCTCCTCAAAAAACCATCACTTGACCCTACCTGTCCCTCCAACTACGGCCCCATCTCCCTCCTACCCTTCCTCTCTAAAATACTTGAGCACGCCATTCACAGCCGCTGCCTTGATTTTCTCTCCTCTCATGCCATCCTCGATCCACTTCAATTCGGTTTTCGCCCTCTACACTCGACAGAAACAGCACTCTCTAAAGTCTGCAATGACCTGCTCCTGGCCCAATCCAGAGGCCACTACTCCATCCTCATCCTCCTCAATCTATCTGTCGCTTTTGACACTGTCAATCATGATTTACTTCTCGCCACACTGTCCTTGGGTTCCAGGGCTCTGTCCTCTCCTGGTTCTCCTCCTATCTCTCCCACCGCACCTTCAGAGTTCACTCTCATGGATCCTCCTCCACCCCCATCCCGCTATCTGTTGGTGTTTCCCAGGGATCTGTCCTTGGACCCCTTCTCTTCTCAATCTACACCTCTTCCCTGGGCTCACTGATCTCATCTCATGGCTTCCAGTATCATCTCTATGCTGATGACACCCAGCTGTATCTCTCCACACCAGACATCACTGCGGAGACCCAGGCAAAGGTATCAGCCTGCTTATCCGACATTGCTGCCTGGATGTCCAACCGCCACCTGAAACTGAACATGTCCAAGACCGAGCTCATCGTCTGCCCACCAAAACCCACTTCTCCTCTTCCTCCACTTTCTATCTCAGTTGATAACACCCTCATCCTCCCCGTCTCATCTGCCCGCAACCTCGGAGTCGTCATTGACTCCTCCCTCTCCTTTTCCTCTCCTCTCACGAAGTTACTCAGACCAACTTTATTTTGTTAATATAAGCACAACAAAATTGATCAGTACTGGGACTGGTGCTATTTAACATATTTATAAATTATTCTGATTTGGGCAACCCTGAGAGAAGGAAGCCCATCTCCCGAGTTGTGTTGGAAGATGGGCGCCCTTCTCTTTTGAAAATGCCCCCGATAGTAACATAGTAAATGATGGCAGATAAAGACCTCTGCGGTCCATCCAGTCTGCCCAACAAGATAAACACAAACCCTCTTCCCAGGTGGCAATAGGCCATGTGTTTGTTAGTTTTATCCCACAGATCAAGAAAAAGAGACAGCTGGTGGATCGACAGCTGTGCATCCCTCACAATCATACACCAAACCTAGAGACGAACCCAACCATAGCATCAAGAAAAAAAGGACAGAACATGAACAGCAGCACTGAGACCACCGATCACCCCTACTGTTCAAAGGGACACCATAATCAGAGCAAGCCATAAAAGTAAGCATTTATGTTTTTAAAAGAACAGGTTTTGCATCCTATTTTCATGCCGCATTTTTTCTCACAGCTCTTGACAGACTTACAAAATGGCAATTATATCTGCATTCCACGTGGTGTCCATACGTTGCGATGTTGACAGCCATCTTGTCGGTGGCCATCTTGATGAACCCTCCCCACTTGTGAATGATAGGCCACGTGTTAGTTAGTTTTCATCCCAGACATCATGAAAAAGAGACGGCTGGTGAAACATCGACTCCTGGGCACCCAACACAGTGCAATCACTGTCAAGTGGTGCCCCCTAGAGATGAATCCAATCATTTGGAAAAATGACTGGGGAGCACAAGAGGGAGAAAGAGGGAGCGCGGTGATACCAGAGCACAGAGCGGATCTTCGGACATGGACACCACCAACAGCGAGAATGAGCCCGGTAGTGATTCTGTTATAGACCCTGAACCAGTGAGATATATAGAGTTTATGGACTAGAACCTCACGAAGTTACTCAGACCAACTTTATTTTGTTAATATAAGCACAACAAAATTGATCAGTACTGGGACTGGTGCTATTTAACGTATTTATACATTTATTTATTTTTAAAAAGTTATATACCACCTCTAACTGGAAATCGGAATGAGTGAGTTGATTACATTTGCAAATGAAACAAAACTATTCAAGGTTGTTAAAACACGTGCGGACTGTGAAAAATTGCAGGAAGCCCTTAGGAGATTGGAAGACTGGGTGTCCAAATGGCAGATGAAATTTAATGTAGACAAATGCAAAGTGATGCACATTTGGAAGAATAATCCTAATTATAATTACCTGATGCTAGGGTCCACCTTGGGGGGGGGGGGGGGGTCTGCATTCAAGAAATAGATCTGAAAAAGATCTAGGTGTTATTGTAGATAATATACTAAATCTTCTGTCCAGTGTGAGGCAGCAGCCAAAAAAGCAAACAGGATTCTAGGAATTATTAAGAAAGGGATGGTAAATAACACCAAAAATTCTATAATGCCTCTGTATCGCTCTCCCCGTCTGTACATATCAGACTCTCACCGCCTAACACATATTTCTACTCCCTAAGTGCATCACTTTGCATTTCTTCGCATTGAATTTTAATTGCCAAACCTTAGACCATTCTTCTAGCTTCTGCAGATGTTCAGGCAGGTGGAGAGAGGTGTCCTAACTGCCGGCTGTAAGGATCGTCTAAAACAACATACAAACCTGACATCCAAAAATGAGAGAGAATGCTTGTCTAGAATATTTTGCAATAATTGCGACTCTTACACAGAAAAAAAGCACAAATGCAAAGTCATAAAATGTTTGCAGTGTGGTGATCCTGTACTGAAAGGCGAATAACATTTATGCTATATGACAAGGCTGGATAGACGTAAAACATATGAAAGGTATATCATTTAAGACTGTGAATATATGCAGGAGACAGGGTTACACATCCATAAAGATCCTCTAAGTTTTTTTTTCTCCCTTCTTCTCATTTTATCATAGTCTCTTTTTTGAAAGTTAAATGCTAACATATTGGATTTCCTGTGTGTACTTACTACAGCGCTTATATCAAATCTGATCATGTTATGATCGCTGTTATCAAGTGAACCCAGCACCATTACCTCCTGAACCACATCATGCTCCACTAAGCACTAGGTCTACAATCCAGCTGCTCCTTGACTTCATCATAATAAAAATTGGCACACGTCCATTTTGGGCCTGAGACCTTACCGCCACCCACTGAGTTAGTGGTAGGGTCTCAAGCGTTAACCGGGTGGTAATGGTCTACGTGCGTAGAATGACGATTACAGCCCGGTTTCCGCCATGCACCAAAAATAGAAATAATTTTCTGACGCGCGTAATGGACACACGTAAAAATCTAAATTACTGCCCAGGCCACGCGGTAGCCGGGTGATGACTCCAAATTGATGCACATTGGGTGCTCGTAGGCGTCTATGCAGCTTAGTAAAAGGGCTCCCTAGTTTTTGCAGGTATTTAAGAGACCAGTCTGAAATACCAAAACAATATGAGAGTGCAGGACGTCTCCAAGAATAGTCATTACTGATTTTTTTTCTCTCGGCCATTTCAGCTTTCTAGTTGTTTCTTCCTCCACTCCTAGATATTTATATGAACCTTCCTGTGTGAACCATTCGGTCGTTTCTACTACTACTACTACTACTTATCATTTCTATAGGTTCTTGAGGTTTACCTTCTAACAGAAGCTTTTATTACACTCAGTGCATGAAAATGGCTTCACTCCTGTGGTGCCTTGACAGATGTCCCTTCTCAATGAAGGTCTTATCACACTCAGTACACGTAAATAGCTTCACTCCTGTGTGGATTCTCTGGTGCTGTATCATGTATTTCTTCAACCTGAAGCATTTGCCACACTCAGTACATGGAAATGGTTTTACTCCTCAGTGGCTATTCTGGTGCATAGTGAGTGTCTCCTTGTCAACGAAAGTCTTACCACACTCAGTACACGTAAATGACTTCACTCCTGTGTGAACTCTGTGGTGCCTTGCGAGATGTCCCATCTCCCTGAAGCTTTTATTACACTCAGTGCAGATAAACGGTTTCACTCCAGTGTGGATTCTCTGGTGTTTTGAGAGGTTTGTTTTATGACTGAAGTTTTTATTACACTCAGTGCAGATGAATGGTATCATTCATGTGTGGATTCTCTGGTGTCTGGTAAGATAGTGCCTCTGACTGAAGCTTTTATTACACTCACTGCACATGAATGGTTTAATTCCTGTGTGGATTCACTGGTGTTTTATGAGATTTCCCTTATCACTGAAGCTTTTACCACACTCACAACATGTATATGGTTTCACTCCTGTGTGGATTCTCTGGTGTATTGTGAGGTGTCCTTTCCATCTGAAGCTTTTATTACATTCAGTGCATATAAACGGTTTCACTCCTGTGTGGATTCTCTGGTGTATTGTGAGGTTTCCCTTCTGCCTGAAGCTTTTATTACACTCAGTGCAGATGAATGGTTTCACTCCTGTGTGGATTCTCTGGTGTATTGTGAGGTTTCCCTTCCGACTAAAGCTTTTATTACACTCAGTACAGTTAAGTGGTTTCATTCCTTTGTGGATTCTCTGGTGTATTGTGAGGTTTATCTTCTGAGTGAAGCTTTTATTACACTCAGTGCAAATGCATGGTTTGATGCCTGTGTGGATTTTTCAGTGTCTTCTGAGTGCTTCTTTCACAGTAAAGCTTCTACCACATTCAGTACATGCAAAAGGCTTTACTCCAGTGTGGATTCTCTGGTGTTTTGAGAGGTTTGCCTTCTGATTGAACCTTTTATTACACTCAGTGCAGATAAACGGTTTCACTCCAGTGTGGATTCTCTGGTGTTTTGAGAGGTTTGCCTTCTGATTGAACCTTTTATTACACTCAGTGCAGATGAATGGTTTCATTCCTGTGTGGATTCTCTGGTGTTTTGAGAGGTTTGTTTTATGACTGAAGTTTTTATTACACTCAGTGCAGATGAATGGTTTCATTCATGTGTGGATTCTCTGGTGTCTGGTAAGATAGTGCCTCTGACTGAAGCTTTTATTACACTCACTGCACATGAATGGTTTAATTCCTGTGTGGAGTCTCTGGTGTTTTATGAGATTTCCCTTATCACTGAAGCTTTTACCACACTCACTACATGTATATGGTTTCATTCCTGTGTGGATTCTCTGGTGATTTGTGAGATTTCCCTTCTGATTGAAACTTTTATTACACTCAGTGCAGATGAACGGTTTCACTCCTGTGTGGATTCTGTGGTGTAATGTAAGGCTTGTTTTCTGACTGAAGCTTTTATTACACTCAGTGCAGATGAATGGTTTCATTCCTGTGTGGATTCTCTGGTGTTTTGAGAGGTTTGTTTTATGACTGAAGTTTTTATTACACTCAGTGCAGATGAATGGTTTCATTCATGTGTGGATTCTCTGGTGTCTGGTAAGATAGTGCCTCTGACTGAAGCTTTTATTACACTCACTGCACATGAATGGTTTCATTCCTGTGTGGATTCTCTGGTGTGTTGTGAGGCTTACCTTCTGCCTGAAGCTTTTATTACACTCAGTGCAGATTAATGGTTTAATTCCTGTGTGGATTCTCTGGTGTTTTGTGAGGCTTGTTTTCCGACTGAAGCTTTTATTACACTCAGTGCAGATGAATGGTTTCATTCCTGTATGGATTCTCTGGTGTTTTGTGAGGCTTGATTTCTGACTGAAGCTTTTATTACACTCAGTGCAGATGAATGGTTTCATTCCTGTGTGGATTCTCTGGTGTTGTGTGAGGTGTTCCTTCCGACTGAAGCTTTTATTACACTCAGTGCAGATAAACGGTTTCATTCCTGTGTGGATTCTCTGGTGATTTGTGAGATTTCCCTTCTGATTGAAACTTTTATTACACTCAGTGCAGATGAACGGCTTCACTCCTGTGTGGATTCTGTGGTGTAATGTGAGGCTTGTTTTATGACTGAAGCTTTTATTACACTCAGTGCAGATGAATGGTTTCATTCCTGTGTGGATTCTCTGGTGTTTTGTGAGGTTTGTTTTATGACTGAAACGTCTATTACACTCACTGCAGATGAATGGTTTCATTCCTGTGTGGATTCTCTGGTGTTTTGTGAGGTGTTCCTTCCGACTGAAGCTTTTATTACACTCAGTGCAGATAAACGGTTTCACTCCTGTGTGGATTCTCTGGTGTATTGTGAGCTTTCCCTTCTGCTTGAAGCTTTTATTACACTCAGTGCAGATAAACGGTTTCACTCCTGTGTGGATTCTCTGGTGTATTGTGAGCTTTCCCTTCTGACTGAAACTTTTATTACACTCAGTGCAGATGAACGGCTTCACTCCTGTGTGGATTCTGTGGTGTAATGTGAGGCTTGTTTTATGACTGAAGCTTTTATTACACTCAGTGCAGATGAATGGTTTCATTCCTGTGTGGATTCTCTGGTGTTTTGTGAGGTTTACCTTCTGACTGAAACTTTTATTACACTCAGTGCAGATGAACGGCTTCACTCCTGTGTGGATTCTCTGGTGTATTGTGAGCTTTCCCTTCTGCTTGAAGCTTTTATTACACTCAGTGCAGATGAATGGTTTCATTCCTGTGTGAATTCTCTGGTGTTTTGTGAGATTTCCCTTCCGACTGAAGCTTTTATTACACTCAGTACAGTTAAGTGGTTTCATTCCTTTGTGGTTTCTCTTGTGCATTGGGAGGTTTCTTTTCCAGCAAGCACTTGTACCACTGTCAGCAGAAGTACACAAGCTCTCATTTTTCTGAATTTTCTGGTACTTTGAGAGGTCTGTCTTTCTGTAAACGACTTTTTCAGATTTAGTCATTGATTCTTCACCAGGTTGAGGTGTTTTATGATCTGTTAATTCTTCTCTATGGCTGAATTTTTTCTTACATTCAGCACTTGAAACTAGTATCTCTTCTGGGTGGAATTTTGTATTTCTTATGACATTTTCTTCCTGACTGAAGCTTTTGTCACGACTAGAACATGCAGATAATCCCTCATCAGTGTCATTTTTCTGGTGTTTTGTAACGCTTCCTTTATTGATAAAGGTTTTCTCATCTACTGTAGTTGTACACACTCTAGTTTCTGTATTATTGTTCTCATGTTTCTCTCTCTTCCTACTGAAATCTTTCCCACACTCAGAACCTATACAGTTGGTCTCTCTTATGCATGTTTTCTGCTGTTGCTGTAGTTCTCTCTTTTGACTGAAGGTTTTCCCACAGTCCGTACCTGTATATGGTCTCTCTTCAGTATCGGATCTCTGATGTGATTTCAGAGTTAAATGATCATTAAGGAATATCTCACATCCAACACACAAACATTTCTGAACTCTCATCTGGTTTGTCTGTTCTTCCACTGTTTGTGTGATATTACTGGTACAATGTTCACCTCCTGTTGAAGGTTTTTGTTTATTTTGATTTTTTCCCTTTTCTCCCCAGTCAGAACAGGACGAAGTCTCTTCTTTCTCTCTTTCTGAGAACATCTTTTCCTCTTCAGGCTTCTCACTGAGCTTCCATTTATGTGTCTCTGCATTACTGTTCTTAGGGTCATCTTTTTCTAAATAAATAAAAACAGAGCATTGTATAGTACTGTAGGAGAACAGAAGTTTAACGAGTTCAATAAAAAAAATCTGTATAAATAAATTGTAAATTTTCCATCCCCTCCCTGTTGGGAATACATTTCCAAGCTAATCACTACCAGGGATGAATACAGAATATATGATTATATTCAAGTTGATATTTAAAAGCACATTTTGGTCTTTGTACATAGATATCGTTTAGCCCTATAACTGCTCCTTATCAGACAGGCTGCAAGATGCAAGGCTAAACCTTCAGGGTGCTTGTTCCCCAGATAAACTAAGTTGGGCGTTAGTTGATCCTGAAGTTCACAGGAAGAGATTCACCATTACCCAATCATACATTTGTTACAGAAGCTTAGTTATTGTAGATATGAGAACAGACATCTGATTGCAAACTTGCCAATAATAAGTTATATTTTACTTAAAGCAAGTTCTATTTTTTACCGTCTATGTTCAGGCTAATTTAGTAAGTATATTTTTATGTTTATTTTTTATTATGTATTTTTTCTCTCGCTAGGAGAAAAAGGCTTCTGATGTTCGGTATACTTAAAGCTTTTGCTTATCGCTATGTCAGCTGCCGAACCAACTTCTTCATTAGGTTTTTAGTTTAATGGTCAACTTCTCAGCCTAGTCTATAAACAAGCAAAAAGAGTCTCTTTCTTCCTGTGAGAGGAACTAGACCAGCCTGGAAGCAAATCGCTTCTCAGTGCCTGCAACGTTCCTGTTTCGGAGGTAACAAAACATTCCTTTTATTCTTTTATCTAACTATGTGTACGTGACAATTCTTACATCTCTGCAGTGCCCCCTTTATCTAAAAACAACATCTGGCTATATTTGTTTCTGCAAAACCAATCTCACGACCCACAGCCACAAATCTGCACAACAGCAATAGGGCCTGTTTCACCTCCTTCTTCACCCCTCCCTGTTGCTGGGCTTGCAAGTGGAATGTTAGATAAGAACTTCTGCTGGAATTCTGCCTATGAACTCCTGATGACCTTACCTTGATGCATTAGAGTTGGGGAGACTCTGCTTCACAGAGAGAAGGGCAGGAATCTTAGGAGTTACACAGTAGTCCACAATTTTATGAATTGCAAATTTATACAATATGCTGAGCTGGGCTAAGCTCCTCCATCGAGTGTCCAACAGTGGCCGATCTGGTCACAAGTGCCAGATCTATTTCTCATGATTCATTTTCCACTGATGAGCAATGGAATCCCCAAGTCTATTTATGGGCTTTTCCTCCAGAAACTTTGAAACCTCTTTTGAATCCCTCTATATTAGCTGCTTTGACCTCATCCTCCAGCAAATGAGTCCACAGTTTAATTATGCGTTGCAGGTAAATGGCAGATGATGTTTAATATGAGCAAGTGCAAAGTGATGCATGTGGGAAAGAGGAACCCGAACTATAGCTACGTAATGCAAGGTTCTGCGATAGGAGTCACCGACCAAGAAAGGGATCTCGGCGTCGTTGTTGATGATACATTGAAATGCTCTGCTCAGTGTGCTGCGGCGGCTAAGAAAGCAAATAGAATGTTAGGTATTATTA
Organism: Microcaecilia unicolor; assembly: GCF_901765095.1. NCBI lineage: Eukaryota > Metazoa > Chordata > Amphibia > Gymnophiona > Siphonopidae > Microcaecilia > Microcaecilia unicolor. The sequence goes on from NW_021963018.1 coordinate 87,266, forward strand.
GGAAAGGAATGAAAAACAAAAATGAGGACGTTATAATGCCTTTGTATCGGTCCATGGTGCGACCGCACCTCGAATATTTGTTCACTTCTGGTCGCTGCATCTCAAAAAAGATACAGTGGAATTGGAAAAGAACAGAGAAGGGTGATGAAAATGGTAAAGGGGATGGGACGACTTCCCTATGAGGAAAGGCTGAAGCGTCTAGGGCTCTTTAGCTTGGTGAAGAGACGGCTGAGGGGAGATATGATAGAGGTCTATAAAATAATGAGTGGAGTGGAACGGGTAGACGTGAATCGTTCGTTTAATCTTTCCAAAAATACTAGGACTAGGGGGCATGCGATGAAGCTACAATGTAGTAAATTTAATACAAATCTGAGAAAATGTTTCTTCACTCAACGTTTAATTAAACTCTGGAATTCATTGCCAGAGAATGTGGTAAAGGCAGATCACAAAAAGCGGGGTTAGCTTAGCGGGGTTTGAAAAGGGTCTGGCCGGCTTCCTAAAGGAAAAGTCCATACACCATTATTAAATTGGCTTGGGAAAATCCACTGCTTATTTCTGGGATAAGCATCATAAAATGTATTAAGCTTTGCTGGGATCTTGCCAGGTACTTGTGACCTGGGTTGGCCACTGTTGGAAACAGGATGCAGGGCTTGATGGACCTTTGGTCTGTCCCAGTGTGGCAATACTTATGATGTTGTGGTTGTCCGTCTGAGTAAGTGGAACAGACGTTTCAGCCAACATGCTGTGGCTTTTTTCACGGTAGCTGAAATGTCGGTTCTTCTTACTCAAACGCGGCAAGACCCAGATAACTACAATAATAAACCTTTCAACGATTTTTCAATCTGCTGTTCTTTACTTGGTTTTGAGATAAGAAACAGACAATGCATCTAACTGTTCCTAAACCAATAAAGCTACTAGCTTTGGCTCCGATAGCCCCTACAGTATAAGATGAAACAACCACTGACCCAGCAAAGCCTCAACCTCCCCTTCCCCTCCCCAAACATAGAATCATGATGGCCCATCCAGTCTGCCTTTCCTGAGAAACCACTAACTCCTCCTTTTCCTAACAGATCCCACGTGCCTGTCCCATGGTGTCTTAAATTGACAGTCTTCGTTGCCACGACCTCCACCAGGAGGCCATTCCACGTCTCCACCACCCTCATTCCAGACACAATCACCCCCAAGTCCCGCCGAGTGACAAAGTATAGGATACCCTAAGAATGCCAGAGTCATAGTTATTGAAGGTTTTACAGACAGGAATCGAAACAATACTCCAATGAAAACAGAAGAATCTTAGAAACAGACCCACCCCAGGTACTAATGTCATCTCGCCATCACTCATTATCAGTCACACCGGCTTCCTGTAGTGAGACTCACCCACTGCCAGTCACTCCTGAGAAGAGATTTTAAGAATAACGGGAAACCCTTACCTAGAGACATCAGGATCTCATAGTTCTCCTTCATCACCTCCCTCCAAAGCTCCTTCTGCTCCTCATCTAAATACTCCCACTCCTCCTGGGAGAAAGAGACAGAGACGTCCTCAAATGTCACCTGCATCTGAAACACAAACCAGAAACACAGTCAGGGACACGGGGAGGTGCTCAGAATGCATTAGATTTCAGCTCTTGCCTTTGTTTTGGGGGTTGTAACTGTGTAAATGTTTTAAAAATTCAGCTTTATCTATCTTTTTGTGTAGAATTCCCCCCCCCCCCCCCCCCCCCGGCATTAACATCCAGCTCTTCTGTTCTCCAGGACTGACTCCGCCTAAGCCGTCTCCCAGCTCAGGCTTGATTACCCCATCCCCTCAGTAATCTCAGTCTCCAACTAGTATGAACCCCTCCCTAAGAAGGCTGACCCCCCCCCCCCCCACCCAGCAGTTTTCTCTGCCCCAACCTTTATTTCCTTTTTACTCCATTCCAAGAATCCCACCTCCCCATTCCTCCCAGAGCATACAAATCCCTTACCTCTGTCAATCTGCAGTCCCCCCCCCCCCCCCCAGCAGTAAAAACACCCAGAGCTCTCTCTCATACTGCACACACTGGTTCTTTCTGAAATCCCTCTTGCCCCCAGCACATAAACTTCCACAGCTCTCTCAGAATACCCCCCAACCCACATATACACTCTCCCCACAGCTCTTTTGGGCCGATGATCAGAAGCAAACACAGGCGCTAGAGGCTGCTACCACCCCATGATCAGAGCAACCGAGTGCGTGAAACACTACTACTACTACTACTTAACATTTCTAAAGCGCTACTAGGGTTACCCAGCGCTGTACAATTTAACATAGAAGGACAATCCCTGCTCAAAGAGTTTACAATCTAAAGGACACGTGAACAGTCAGACCGATAGGGGCAGACAAATTGAGGCAGTCTGGAATTCCTGAAAGGTAAGAGTTAGGTGCCGAACGCAGCATTGAAGAGGTGGGCTTTAAGCAAAGACTTGAAGATGGGCAGGGAGGGGGCTTGACGTGAGGGCTCAGGAAGGTTGTTCCAGGCATAGGGTGAGGCGAGGCAGAATGAGCGGAGCCTGGAGTTGGCGGTGGTGGAGAAGATGGGTAGGCTCTGAACGCAACTAGCATGCAAATGAATGCAAAACAGGGCTCTTCGCATAAGTAGCATGCAAATGCATGCTAAACATATTCATCCCCAATGATCAGCGACCAGCACGCAAAAGATTGGCTCGCTGGCTGCAGCAAATCCTACGCCATTGGGGAGGAATGGTGAACCCTGTCCAGCATGCATTTGCATGCTAGCAGGTCTCCATTCCCCCCAATGCAGCAGCCCCCCACAGGAACCTTGATCCGACCCCCCGCCCAGCAACAGGGGACTGGAGATCCAGTGTGTCCAGTGTGGCCCAGTGGGTCATGGGTTAATCCCCCCACCCACCCACCTGGTGGTCTAGCGGCGCTTCCCTACCCCCCTACCTTCAGTTGGAGGAGAGAGGTGGCCTCCTCTGGGATGTGCTGGGCTTCACACCACGCCGATGGAAGGAGACCACCTTTTGACAACCCAGACTTGTCAAACAAGTGCGGGAGGATTGTTTACCCCATGATCAGAGAGAATTGCATGCTCAAATTTGCATGCAATTATCTCTGATCATAGGTCCAGTAAAGCCCCCTGCTCTTCCAGCACTATTTTCAGAGCGCTGTTTGGAACAGCACGGGGCTTTTGATCATCTGCCCATTTGTGAATATTGCCAATACATATCACCAGCTGTCTCCCTCCCTCCCTCCCATACGGAACTTCTCCTGTCCTATGGAATCCCCAAATTTCAGCCAGGTTTCACCCCTGACAGCCCCAGCTTTTCCTCTTTGTCCCTCCTGCAGCACCCCCTCCTCAGCTTGCCCTTTTCATCTCCTCTCTCCCTCCACCCCTAGTATGCACCTGCCCTCTCGCTGAGGATTCTAGGTCAGTTCCGCCTGGACAGTTCTCACCGGACCGTTCCCACCCACCAATTCTCTTGTGGACAATTCCCACCCATATCTCAAAAAATACAAAACACATAAGGCAAGTAATCTCCCCCTCTTTTCTCTTCCAGATCGTACCCTCTCACACCCCCCCACAACATTATCTTTTACACGTCCTTTTCCCCTTCCAGACATGCAGTTCATGAGGGGGGAACAAAAGCCGCCCCCCAGCCCCCAAACTACGTTTCAACCTCATTCACGTTTAATCCGGGATCTAAATGTTATAAATAAATAACACACACCCCCAAACTAGATTTCAACCTAATTCAGTCCCTCAAAATGGCACGCTGATTACGATTTATAACAAATGACTGCTCTACCTATGAAAAGATATTCTGTCCTCTGTGCACATCCGTTTGCTGCTCTAACTTCCTCGTTCTAGCCGTAGGAAAGAAGCGACGATCGGTAAAAAAGCCAGAGAGGGTGGGAAATGACCGGGAAGGGTGGCAGGAGGGGGAGTCCTTGGTGGGAACAGTCCAGGTGGGAACTCGTCTGATACCATGATGAGCCCCAGGGAGGTAGGGGAACAAGGAGAGCGATGCCACAGGAGGGCAGGTGCACACTGGGGGTGGGGGTGAGAAGGGCTCAGTGTACGAGTTCTGCAGAGTCACCATTGGCATCTGTTTTAAATGGCTATTCTTCAATACTGATAGGTGTGTTTTTTGCATGGAGTTGATGGAGACCTTTATATGCCTGTTTTTTGGCTGAGCTCTGTGGTTTATAATTGCAGGGGGTTTTTAGCACATATTTTTTAATGATTTGCATCACCATTTATATATTTATTATTTATATTAAACATTTTTCTGTATTCATTGACGAAGACCCTGGTAGTGAATACATTTTGGATAGTTTTATTTTGAACCTCTACGATCCGCTGTCTTTTATTTATAACATTTCATTACCATCTAAGAAGGAAACACTAAATAAATCATACAATATACTATATAAACTAAAAGACACTTTTATATTAGGCTAATATCCTTAATACTGTAGCAAGTTTTAAATTATTGAAAAACTCAAAAAACACTAAGATGGAGTCAGCAGTCCAGCAGCGAGATGGGTGCTATCCAGTCTTTTGCATTGAGCGTCACATGTATGATTATCTCCCAGTTGAGGCTAGAGTAGCAGACTTGGTGGAGCTGAGGGAGACAGAGAGGTACATAGAGGAGACCTACAGGGATGTTGTAGAGAAGTCCCACCTCCAGTCTAGTAGCCCTTGTGCTACCTTGGAGGAGGGAGGTCTCCTAGAAGGACAGCATCACCCTGGTGAAGTAGGAAGTACTCCTTTAGCCAGGACCTGCCCACCAGGGGATGTACTATCCTCTCACACTGAGGATATGTCTCCAAGTGCTGCCCGGGAGGGAAAGGTTAGGACAGCTGTTGTAGTTGGTGATGTGATCATTAGGCATATAGATAGCTGGGTGGCTGGTGGACGTGAGGATCGCCTGGTGACTTGCCTGCCTGGTGTGAAGGTGGCGGACCTCACACGTCATCTAGATAGGATTCTAGATAGTGCTGGGGAGGAGTCCGCTGTCTTGGTACATGTGGGTACCAATGACATAGGAAAATGTGGGAGAGAGGTTCTGGATTTCTTATCGAATACTTGTGTTTCCACCCAGAACCTTGGGGGGAAGGCCGACAGTCGCTCAAAAGCGCATGGTTCGGGAAAAGATATCTTGCAAAGATACCTCACAAACAGGGAAGATAGGGTTTCTGGATAGTGAGGTTGCACAACAGACCGTGGTAGGCCAGGTGCCCTTAAATACAACTAAAGATCAGACAAAAGATGGCAAATCAATAGTGTCAGGTACTAAGCATCATGCAAATAAGAACAACAAACATACTCTGAAATGTCTATATGCAAATGCTAGGAGTCTAAGAAATAAGATGGGAGAGTTGGAATATATTGCACTAAATGAAAAATTGGATATAATAGGCATTACTGAGACCTGGTGGAAGGAGGATAACCAGTGGGACACTGTCATACCGGGGTACAAAGTATATCGTAATGATAGGGTGGACCGGACTGGTGGAGGGGTAGCATTGTATATTAACGAGAGCCTTGACTCAGATAGATTACAAATTCAGCAGGACACAAATCACATCTTTGAATCACTGTGGGTTGAAATTCCATGTATAAAAGGGAAAAAAAATGGTGATAGGAGTGTACTACCGTCCGCCTCGCCAGGATGAGCAGGTAGACACAGAAATGATAAAAGAAATCAGAGACACGAACAAAATGGGCAATGTGATAATAATGGGTGTCGGAAATGGTATTTCAAGCGGACGAGTCGGAGAAACTTACTGACTTCACGGTAAACCTGGAGGACGTAATGGGGCAGTTTAGCAAACTGAAGAGTAGCAAATCTCCTGGACCGGATGGTATTCATCCTAGAGTACTGATAGAACTGAAAAATGAGCTTGCGGAGCTACTGCTAGTGATATGCAACTTATCCTTAAAATCGAGCGTGGTACCGGAAGATTGGAGGATGGCGAATGTAACGCCGATTTTTAAAAAGGCTCCAGGGGAGATCAGGGAAATTATAGACTGGTGAGTCTGACGTCGGTGCCGGGGAAAATGGTAGAGGCTATTACTAAAAACAAAATTACAGAGCACATCCAAGGACATGGATTACTGAGACTAAGTCAGCATGGCTTTTGTGTGGGGAAATCTTGCCTGACCAATTTACTTCAATTCTTTGCAGGAGTGAACAAACATGTGGACAAAGGGGAGTCGGTTGATATTGTGTATCTGGATTTTCAAAAGGCGTTTGACAAGGTACCTCATGAAAGGCTACAGAGGAACTTGGAGGGTCATGGGATAGGAGGAAATGTCCTATTGTGGATTAAAAACTGGTTGAAGGATAGGAAACAGAGAGTGGGGTTAAATGGGCAGTATTCACAATGGAGAAGGGTAGTTAGTGGGGTTCCTCAGGGGTCTGTGCTAGGGCCGCTGCTTTTTAATATATTTATAAATGATTTAGAGATAGGAGTAACTAGCGAGGTAATTAAATTTGCTGATGACACAAAGTTATTCAAACTTGTTAAATCGAGACAGGATTGTGAAACATTACAAGAGGACCTTACGAGACTGGGAGACTGGGCGGCTAAATGGCAGATGACGTTTAATGTGAGCAAGTGCAAGGTGATGCATGTGGGAAAAAAGAACCCGAATTATAGCTACGTCATGCAAGGTTCCACGTTAGGAGTTACGGACCAAGAAAGGGATCTGGGTGTCGTCGTCGATAACACACTGAAACCTTCTGCTCAGTGTGCTGCTGCGGCTAAGAAAGCAAATAGAATGTTGGGTATTATTAGGAAAGGTATGGAAAACAGGTGTGAGGATGTTATAATGCCGTTGTATCGCTCCATGGTGCGACTGCACCTTGAGTATTGTGTTAAATTCTGGTCGCCGCATCTCAAGAAAGATATAGTAGAATTGGAAAAGGTGCAGCGAAGGGCGACTAAAATGATAGCGGGGATGGGACGACTTCCCTATGAAGAAAGATTAAGGAGGCTAGGGCTATTCAGCTTGGAGAAGAGACGGCTGAGGGGAGACATGATAGAGGTATATAAAATAATGAGTGGAGTGGAACAGGTGGATGTGAAGCGTCTGTTCACGCTTTCCAAAAATACTAGGACTAGGGGGCATGCGATTAAACTACAGTGTCGTAAATTTAAAACAAATAGGAGAAAATGTTTCTTCACCCAACGTATAATTAAACTCTAGAATTCGTTGCCGGAGAAAGTGGTGAAGGCGGTTAGCTTAGCAGAGTTTAAAAAGGGGTTGGACGGTTTCCTAAAGGACAAGTCCATAAACCGCTACTAAATGGACTTGGGAAAAATCCATAATTCCAGGAATAAGGTAAAATTATGTATCATACCTGATAATTTTCTTTCCATTAATCATAGCTGATCAATCCATAGACTGGTGGGTTGTGTCCATCTACCAGCAGGTGGAGATAGAGAGCAATCTTTTTACCTCCCTATATGTGGTCATGTGCTGCCGGAAACTCTTCAGTATGTCGATATCAAAGCTCCATCCGCAGGACTCAGCACTTAGAGAATTACACCCACAAAGGGACACTCTGCCCAGCTCACCACCGCCGAAACGGGGGAGGGGAATCAACCCAGCTCATCCCCACACAAGTGGGGGAGGGGAATCCGTCCAGCTCATCCCCGCGGAGCGGGGGAGGGACACCACACCCGCCGATGCGGGGGGATCTGGCTTATCCTGCAACCGCAACCGCGGGAGGAGCTGACTGACCCCCAACACCGCCGAAGCGGGAGGGGTACAAAGCTGCCCTACAGCCGCACGAAGCGGGAGGGAGCGCCGGCAGAATTTAGGTCTCAATCCAGCCCTGTAAAACGGAGGGGAGAGGAATGCAGCAGCTCACTGTAACACAAAATCGTCTCAACTCCCGAAGAATTCAATCGAAAAGACTTGAACACGAAGATTCTCCTGAACAGGAACAGAAGACTAAACTTGAACCTGAAATGCAACCAGAATATAAACAGAACAGATATCTGGGAGGGGCTATGGATTGATCAGCTATGATTAATGGAAAGAAAATTATCAGGTATGATACATAATTTTACCTTCCATATCATCATGCTGATCAATCCATAGACTGGTGGGATGTACCGAAGCAGTACTCACCCAGGGCGGGACATTGAAATCCCTGAACTCAACACTGAATCTCCAAACCAGGCCTCCGCCCGAGCAGCCACAGTCAAGCGGTAATGCCTGGAGAAGGTATGAGCCGATGCCCAAGTTGCCGCCTAGCAAATCTCTTCCAAGGAGACGGACCCGGCCTCTGCCATCGAGGTCGCCTGTGCTCTAGTGGAGTGAGCCTTCAGCTGGATAGGCGGCATCTTCCCCGCGGCCACATAAGCTGCTGCAATGGTTTCCTTGACCCATCGTGCCACTGTAGGCTTGGAAGCCTGCAGACCTTTACGAGGACCTGCGAACAGCACAAACAGATGATCCGACTTCCGGAAATCATTGGTCACTTCCAAGTATCTGATGATGACTCGTCTCACATCTAGATATTTGAGAGCACAGTACTCCTCTGGGTGTCCTCCCTATGAAAGGAGGGTAGGCAGAGCTGCTGATTCACATGGAAGCGAGAAACAATCTTGGGCAGGAAGGAAGGCACCGTGCAAATAGACACTCCTGCCTCAGTGAACTGCAGGAAGGGTTCCCGACATGATAGCGCCTGGAGCTCGGAAACTCGTCTAGCTGAAGTGATAGCCACCAAAAAGACTGCTTTCAACGTCAGGTCTTTCAGAGATGCCCTCGACAAGGGTTCAAAAGGCGGCTTCTGCAAGGCTCTTAGCACCAGATTGAGATTCCACGCAGGCACCACAAAGCGCAGAGGAGGGCATAGGTGATTAACTCACTTGAGAAAGCGCACCACATCTGTCTGCGAGGCCAAGGAAGCACCCTTCAGGCGACCCCTGAAGCAAGCCAGAGCCGCTACCTGGACTTTAAGGGAACTGAGCGACAGGCCTTTCTCCAGACATTCTTGCAGGAACGCCAACACTGAAGAAATTGGAGCAGAGAAGGGAGAAAGAGAGCCTACCTCACACCACAATGCAAAGGTACGCCAAACCCTGACGTAAGCAGTAGAAGTAGAGCGCTTCCTCGCTCTCAGCATAGTGGCGATGACCTTGTCTGAGAAGCCCTTCTTCCTCAGACGCTGCTGCTCAATAGCCAGGCCGTAAGACCAAAGGGGGAGGGATCCTCCATCACCACGGGACCCTGATGCAACAGGCCCTGCTCCGCTGGCAGCCGCAGAGGGCCGTCCACTGAGAGCCTGATCAAGTCCGCATACCAGGGACGTCTGGGCCAGTCCGGAGCCACCAGGATTATCCGGCCCGGATGCTTTGCCACCCGGTCTAGCACCCTGCCCAACATGGGCCAGGGCGGGAACACATAGAGAAGCTCCTGTGTCGGCCACTGTTGGAGAAGAGCATCTACTCCCAGAGATCGAGGGTCCCATCCTCTGCTGAAAAAGCGCGGCACTTGGCAATTGGCCGAATACACCATCAGATCTAGGCTCGGCTGGCCCCAGCGCTTCGTGATGTCCAAGAACGCCTGAGCCGATAGCTGCCACTCTCCGGGATCCAAGGTATGGCGACTGAGAAAGTCTGCCTTGACATTCATGACTCCGGCAATGTGGTCCGCCGACAGCTGTTCCAGGTTCGCTTCCGCCCACTGGCATAGATTCATGGCCTCCTTGGCTAGAGGGGCACTCTTGGTACCTCCCTGGCGATTGACATAGGCCACAGCCGTGGCATTGTCCGACAGGACCCGTACTGGCTTCAACGCCAGTACCGGGAGAAACTCCAAAAGCGCCAACTGAATGGCTCTGAGTTCCAGGAGGTTGATAGACCACTTTGCATCTGCAGGAGACCAGAGCCCCTGCGCTGTCCTTCCCAAGCAGTGAGCTCCCCAGCCCGTCAAAGAGGCGTCCGTCGTGACGACAACCCACTCCGGGGTCAAAAGAGGCATTCCTGCGGACAACTTGTCTGTCCTCAGCCACCAGCTCAGCGCCTTGCGCACCGCTGGGTCCAAGGGAAGGCGCACAGCATAATCCTCCGAAACTGGAGTCCAGCGCTGCAGCAGAGAGTGTTGTAGTGGTCTCATATGAGCCCTGGCCCAGGGCACTACTTCCATCGTGGCCGTCATAGAGCCCAACAGCTGCACATAGTCCCAAGCCTGAAGAGGAGAGGCTACTAGGAACTGGTCCACCTGAGCCTGAAGCTTGACAACACTCTGCCCACTTGGGTGTCGAAACAAACTCCCAGATACTCCAGGGACTGAGTCGGGCGCAGCTGGCTTTTCTCCCAGTTGATGATCCACCCCAGGGACTCCAAACTGACTTCCAAAAAAGGCGATTCAGGCTTTGAAACCCCCACATCCCCGCTAGACGCGCACACGCGGACCGGGGAGCGATTCTTCGCGCCCTCGCCCTCCGACGCCATAAGCCACGTGGAGACCGATCGGGGAACCCCCTGCCCGCTACAAAAGGTAAAAATTACCTGCTTCTCGCTCCAAGCTGTAACGAACTGGTGTCCCATTGAGCAGCTGCAATAAATGCTGATATAAACGTTGAAATAAACGCCCTTAAAGGATGTTTAAATTTTTTTTTTTAACGGAGCCAGTGGGAGGGGGGAGAAAAGGAGGGACCTGGCACCACCAGGTTTGCACTTGCTCAAGAAGAGCCCTCAACCCCAGGTACTCAACAAAACCTAAGAATTAGGCTTGGAGACCTAGCCAGAGCTGCTGCTGTGTGTGACCACCACCTGCTGAGATAGAGAACATACTGGGGAGTTTCCGGCAGCACATGACCACATATAGGGAGGCAAAAGGATTGCTCTCTATCTCCACCTGCTGGTAGATGGACACAACCCACCAGTCTATGGATTGATCAGTATGATGATATGGAACAGGTATAGAATGTTTGTACGTTTGGGAAGCTTGCCAGGTGCCCTTGGCCTGGATTGGGCGCTGTCGTGGACAGGATGCTGGGCTCGATGGACCCTTGGTCTTTTCACAGTGTGGCATTACTTATGTACTTATGACCTTCAAGAATTGGAAAGAGGAGGGGACTCGATATATTGCATTCTTTTCATTGAGATAGGCTCAATGCGGCAATGGAGGGTTAAGTGACTTGTCCAGAGTCAAAAGGAGCTGCCTGTGCCTGAAGTGGGAATCGAACTCAGTTCCTCTGTTCCCCAGGACCAAAGTCCACCACCCTAACCACTAGGCCACTCCTCCACTGTTGCTACTATTTGAGATTCTACATGGAATGTTGCTATTCAACTAGCAACATTCCATGTAGAAGTCGGCCCTTGCAGATCACCAGCGTGGCCGCGCAGGACGTCAGACTCACAGAAACAGACGCCTGCGCAGCCTTCTACATGGAATGTTGCTAGTGGAATAGCAACATTCCATGTAGAATCCCCAATAGTAGCAACATTCCATGTAGAATCTCTCCAATAGTAGCAACATTCCATGTAGAATCCCCAATAGTAGCAACATTCCATGTAGAATCTCCAATAGTAGCAACATTCCATGTAGAATCTCTCCAATAGTAGCAACATTCCATGTAGAATCCCCAATAGTAGCAACATTCCATGTAGAATCTCCAATAGTGGCAAAATTCCATGTAGAAGTCGGCCCTTGCAGATCACCAATGTGGCCGCGCAGGCTTCTGCTTCTGTGAGTCTGACGTCCTGCACGTACGTGCAGGACGTCAGACTCACAGAAACAGAAGCCTGCGCAGCCTTCTACATGGAATGTTGCTAGTGGAATAGCAACATTCCATGTAGAATCTCCAATAGTAGCAACATTCCATGTAGAATCCCCAATAGTAGCAACATTCCATGTAGAATCTCTCCAATAGTAGCAACATTCCATGTAGAATCTCCAATAGTAGCAACATTCCATGTAGAATCTCTGCAATAGTAGCAACATTCCATGTAGAATCTCCAATAGTAGCCACATTCCATGTAGAATCTCCAGTAGTAGCCACATTCCATGTAGAATCCCCAGTAGTAGCAACATTCCATGTAGAATCCCCAATAGTAGCAACATTCCATGTAGAATCTCCAATAGTAGCAACAGTCCATGTAGAATCTCTCCAATAGTAGCAACATTCCATGTAGAATCTCCAATAGTAGCAACATTCCATGTAGAATCCCCAATAGTAGCAACAGAATCTCAGTAGTAGCAACATTCCATGTAGAATCCCCAATAGTAGCAACATTCCATGTAGAATCCCCAATAGTAGCAACATTCTATGTAGAATCTCTCCAATAGTAGCAACATTCCATGTAGAATCTCTCCAACAGTAGCAACATTCCATGTAGAATCTCAAATAGTAGCAACAGAATCTCAGTAGTAGCAACATTCCATGTAGAATCTCCAGTAGTAGCAACATTCCATGTAGAATCTCCAATAGTAGCAACATTCCATGTAGAATCCCCAATAGTAGCAACAGAATCTCAGTAGTAGCAACATTCCATGTAGAATCTCCAGTAGTAGCAACATTCCATGTAGAATCTCTCCAATAGTAGCAACATTCCATGTAGAATCCCCAATAGTATCTTTTATTTTTGTTACATTTGTACCCTGCGCTTTCCCACTCATGGCAGGCTCAATGCCCGACTCCGGGGTTTCAATTACTTTCCTCAGGGACAAGGGTTAAGGCTGTATGATTCTTTTCTTCCTCAAACAATCAACAAAACACAGCAAGACTTAATGCCTGCTTCTCCCCTGTGGCTTATAAGGCATCCGCTTCCAGGTAAGGTCGGAAGTGACGTCATGAAAGCAACTAACTTTATACAAAAGAAATGCTTGGACACCAACAGGGAATCATACTCCATACATCTCTGCAAACCATTCTGGGTCAAATTATGGTGTTCCATTCCACGTTTTCATTAAGACCCTGAGGATTCACTGTCTGTAAAATAAAAATCCACCACTGCTCGCGTCTAGCCAATGCAGAAGCCCGATCCACTCTTTCATTGAGATAGGGACGTGATCGATGATGAACCAACGTAAATCTGCAAATATATGCTTAAATTGCTCACAATGAGCTACCAATGGTTTTTCTGGTTAATCTGCTTTTATGTTCTGTTAGCCTCACCTTCATATGTCTTAGTTGTGCGCCCTACATAGTACAGATGAGAAGGGCATTCAATAATATAGACAACAAAAGGTGTAACACATGTAGTCTTGTTAAAAATGACCAGCCCCGGGTGTCAACTACCCTAGGTATGCCACTGCTGGCAAGATCCCAAAACAGTAAAACACAGCGATGCCCCATAGTCCTTGCATTTTGGGAAAGAATAAACAAGCGATTCATTTCTGTTCCACAAGAAAACAAACTGCATAAAAGGGAAGGGGACAAGATTTCATATACGACCTTTCTGTGGCTACAATCAAAGCACTTTACATATTAAATAAAGCGGGAATCAGGAAGAAAAGCTGCAGAGAATAAAGAGCCCCAGGAATGGATTGTGCAGTGCCAGGCTCACTTCTTCTTGTGTGTGTGAGTGGCATTGCCTGGCACTGCATCCCCTGCTGCCCACCTCCTCCTATCTGCTCAGCACAAACCCCAAGAACCCCAGGAGAAGAATGAGGAAGAAGAGCCTGAGGGGCTACAGGGAATGGATTGAGCAGTGCCAGGCTCATTTCTTCTTGTGTGTGTGTGGCATTGCCTGGCACTGCATCCCCTGCTGCCCACCTCCTGCCAGTCTCCTACCTGCTCCATCCTCCTGCCCTTCTCCAGCTCCAGTCCAGGCTCCTGTGTGAATGTCTCCTGGGCTGCAGGGATGGGTTTCTCTGGAAGCCAGTGATCAGCTTCTTTAGCACTTGCTTCTGAAACAGGAAGTCTGTGCATTGAACAAAGGAAGCGAGACTGAGACTGAGAGACCTCCCTCCAGCCCTGTGAAGGGTTTGCAAATGAGACTGGGCTAATGTTGTGTTATTTAATGATTCATTTACAGGATCAAGGAGGAGTCAGAAGAGGCTAGTGAACTGCGCTGCACATTTTCACCCCTGACTGGCAGAAGAAGAAAACTCAGTTTGTGTAGGACAGAGTGGGTGTGTCACATCGCACTCTGGGAGCTGTAGTCCTTCCTAGAAAGGTTTACTGTACAAGACTGTCATAGTGCATTCTGGGAGTTGTAGTCCTTACTAGGATGCATTACTATGTGGGACAGACCCAGTGCACTCTGAGAGATGTAGTCCATCCTACAAGGGTTTAATGTGTGGGGGTGTCACACTGCACTCTGGGAGCTGTAGTCCTTCCTAGAAGGCATTACTGTGTGGGAGGGTCAGAGTGCACTCTGGGAGCTGTAGTCCTTCCTAGGAGGGATTACTGTGTGGGAGGGTCAGAGTGCACTCTGGGAGCTGTAGTCCTTCCTAGATAGGCTTGCTGTGCAAGAGTGTCATAGTGCATTCTGGGAGTTGTAGTCCTTCCTAGGATGCATTACTATGTGGAACAGTCCCAGTGCACTCTGAGAGATGTAGTCCATCCTACAAGGGTTTAATGTGTGGGGGTGTCACACTGCACTCTGGGAGCTGTAGTCCTTCCTAGGAGAGATAACTGTGTAAGAATGTCACATCGCACTCTGGGAACTGTAGTCCTTCCTGGAAAGGCTTGCTGTGCAAGAGTGTCAAGTGCATTCTGGGAGTTGTAGTCCTTCCTACGAGGGTTTAATGTGTGGGGGTGTCACACTGCACTCTGGGAGCTGTAGTCTTTCCTAGAAGGCATTACTGTGTGGGAGGGTCAGAGTGCACTCTGGGAGCTGTAGTCCTTCCTAGATAGGCTTGCTGTGCAAGACTGTCATAGTGCACTCTGGGAGTTGTAGTCCTTCCTAGGATGCATTACTATGTGGAACAGTCCCAGTGCACTCTGGGAGCTGTAGTCCTTACTAGAAGGCATTACTGTGTGGGAGGGTCAGAGTGCACTCTGGGAGCTGTAGTCCTTCCTAGAAAGGTTTACTGTACAAGACTATCATAGTGCATTCTGGGAGTTGTAGTCCTTACTAGGATGCATTACTATGTGGGACAGACCCAGTGCACTCTGAGAGATGTAGTCCATCCTAGGATGGATTACTGTGTGGGAGTGTCACAGTGCACTCTCGGAGATGTAGTCCTTCCTAGGAGGGATTACTGTGTAGGAGTGTCACAGTGCACTCTGGGAGCTGTAGTCCTTCCTGGAAAGGCTTACTGTGGCCCAGGGACACCCCGCAGCAAGCCATCCATAGGCAGTATCTGATGATAACTGAGATTAGAAAGGCGGTACCTGGCTCTAGCCGCCCCGTCTCCCCCTGCCTCCCATACACCCAGTCCGCATAGGTGTAGGACGTGAAGCTGAGGATGCCAAGCAAGGCAGCCACTCTCCGGCAAACCGCTACGGAGAATGGACACTCCTTCAGGAAGTGGTCCATGGTCTCCAGCCGGCCAGCACACTCCCCCCTCGGGCAGTCTCGGTCCTGCTGGTTCCTACACCGAAGGTTTGCCCTAACATACAACCTGCCATGTAGGGACAGCCAAGCAATGTCCCTGTACTTGTGTGGGATGCGTTTGGATGAAATAAAACGCAGGCCCTGCCTCAGCACGGGCTCCGGAGCATCCCTAAGAGCCAGGGGAGAGGAGAAGCGTTGGGAGCGAACCCGCTCCACCCAGTTCTCCCTCTGCCCTGCCCTAACTTCCTCCCATGTAATGTCCCACAGCCGAACCAGCTTTACCAAGGATTTGTAGTAGCCTACCCCCTCCGGGAAACCTTTCCGCAACCGTCCCACCCTACCTCCCCCAACCAAGGACCCCAAAATCCCTCCCACCACTGGACAACACTGTGTACCCATCCTGGGGCATCCAGACCCCCCGCCCGCCCCAGGTTAAACTGGATGAAGAGGGAGGAGAATAGCAAGACTGGGTTTACCATTCCCACCCCCCCTTCCTCCCGCGACCGGTAAGTAATATTACGTCTAACTGGGTTCATCCTGTTCCCCCACAGGAGTTGAAAGAACACGCTGTAAATTGCCGTGAAACAGCATTCCGGCAGGAGACAGATGTAGCTCAGGAACAGGAACATGGGGACCACCTGGCTCTTCAGCAACCGGATCCGGTCCTGCATGGGCATCCGCCACCCCTTCCAGCGGTCCACCTTCTCCCTCGCCTCCGCTATCCTTTGTTCCCAATTCTCCCGCCCGTAATCCCCTCCCCCAAAATACACTCCCAAAACCCTCATTTTCTCTATCCCATCCGGGAACCCACCACCTAAATTAAACCGCCGTCCCTCCGGCCCCACCCACAAGCTGGTGCTCTTGCCCAGGTTTACCCGAGACCCCGAAGCCTGGGAGTATGCTGCAAGGGTCTCCTGCAGCCTCCTCCCCTCCCTGCGATCCGCCACCCAGACGGTGACATCGTCCGCATAGGCGATGACTCGCAACACATTCCCTTTGCCTACCTCCACCCCTCTGAGCCCGTCCTCCCCCCCACTTTCCAGCCTCCTCACCAGGGGATCAATGGCGAAAGCGTACAGCAGGGGGCTCAACGGGCACCCCTGCCACACCCCCGCAGAGATCCCCACCTCCACCCCCCTCCATCCATTCACCAGGGGAAAGAATCGCGCCCCCGCATACAATAACTGAAGTTGCGCGATCCATTCCCCCGGGAATCCATAGTGGTCTAGGACCTTCCATAAAAAGCCCCACTGCACTCGGTCGAAAGCCTTGTCCTGGTCCAAGGCCACGACCAGCCTGCCCTCTCCCACCCGACTACGTTCCAGGCCCTCCCTCACCCAGGCCACTGCCTCCAGCACCCCCTTCCTGGGACCCCACACCCCTGCGGGGCTGCCAGCACTTCCCCGGAGATCTTCCTCATGCGGGCAAGGAGCATGTGAGCGAAGATCTTCCGGTCGGTGTTCAGAAGTGCAATCGGCCGCCAATTTGCCACATCCTGGGGGTCCTTGCCTTTGCTAAGGAGGACCAAAGCTGATGCCCCCATCGACTCAGGCAAGGATCCCCCTGTTCGTGCCGCCTCCCAGATTGCCAACAAGACCGGCGCCAACTGATCCCTAAACCGCTGGTAGAACTCTGCCGGGAGTCCGTCTGGCCCCGGCGCCGTCCTGCGCCGCAAGGCCCCAATGGCCTCCTGTACCTCCCGCAGTGTCCACGGCCGCAGCAAGGCCCGAAGATGAGGACCCCCCTTACCCACCCCTGGGGTTTCCTCAATGTACCTCACCATGGCCTCCTCCCCCAACCGTTGGTCCAAAAAGACCCGCCCAAAGTAGGTCCCCACCACCTGCAAGATACCTTCCCTAGACTGCTGGAGCGTCCCCCCCTCATCCCTTCGCTTCCTCAGAGCAGTTCCTAGCCGGGTGACCTCCCTCCCCTGCCTCCTCGCCTGACGGAGAAAGAACCCCCTGGTGCGGTGTTTCAAAACTTCCCACCAGTCCCCTAGGGAAGGGAAGACACCCTGAATGGATACCTGGTCTGCCAGAAACTCCAGATACTCCTGGTACAACACCCCCTCCCTCAACCATTTCTGATTTAAACGCCACAATCCTTTCCCCAATCCGTGAATCCCCCCTCCCCCCAGCTCGACCAGCACCATCTTGTGGTCTGAGAAATCAACCTCTACCACCCTTGGTGCCTTCCCACACGCCCCTCCCCGAACTAAAAACCGGTCGATTCTACTTCTACAAGTGCGTCCCACCACCAAACTCTATGTGCGCGTCCACCAATCCCGCTCCCTTCATGATCCCTGCTAGCCGTACCCCATCGTAACCTACTTGCGCCGCCCTCCCCCCCCCATCCTCCTTCCTCAGGACTGTGTTAAAATCCCTCCCCCCCCCCCACACTAGCTGCCGTGAGGTGTAAAGGTACGGCCGAATTTTCCCAAACAGTGCTGCCCTTCCCCGTTTGCTTTGCGGCCCGTAGATGTTAATCACCCGCAAAGCCACCCCCCCGCAATCTCACATCTAACACCAGACACCTCCCAATTCCCAGCTCCACCACCCTCTGGATCTCTACTTTAAAGATTTTGAAGAGGATGCCTATCCCCCCATACCGTTCCCCTGCCAGACCCCAAATAGAGGGCCCCCATCTCCAGGCCTGCTTTGCCCGCCGAACCTCCTCCAGCGTTCGCAGCCTGGTCTCCTGCAGAAGAAAACAGTCCACCGCCACGGCAGAGAGGCCATCGAACGCCAAGCATCTCGCCCTCTGGGAGGCGACACTAGCCACATTAAGTGTGGCGAATGTTAACAGCAGTCCCGCCATCATTGTGCCGTTCCATACCCCCCGCCCTCCTGGCTACCTTCCCTCTGCTCCTTACTACCTCCAGGGATCCCTTCCCCTTCCCCCTCCCCTTCCTCGTCCGCCCAGTCCCGGACCCCTAGCTCAAAAAGCCCCCCCCCCTTTCCTTACTTTCTTCCTCCCCTTCTTCCTCTTTTCTTCGCCCACCTCCCTTCCTCCTTGGGAGTCGTCCACTGACCCTCCCCTCCCTGTCCCCTCTCCCGCCCCTTCTGCCCCTTCTTCGACCCCCTCCATCAATCCTGCCTCCAGCCCATCCTCCCTCTCCTCTCTTGCCTTCATCCCTGCCTCCTGTCCTACCCTCCTTTTCTCCCCCACCCTCCCTTCAGCCACCCCCAATCTGTCCCCCACCTCCCCGACCTCCTCCACTACCATTTCCTCCTCTTCGTCCCTCAAAACCTTCTCCCTCTTCTTCTTCCTTTTACCCGCTGTTCCCTTTCCAGCGTCTGCCATGCTTTCCAACCCATCCTGCCGGCTCACCCCATCCTCTCCTTCCTCTCCTGCCAGTTCGTCACCCCCTCCCTCATCTTCCAATCCCCTAAATCTGTTCTCTACTTCTATCCCCATTCCTGCCTCCCCTCCCCCTTCCTCCCGTACCCCCGTCACCTTCCGTTGTTTTTTTGACACCCGTGTCCAACCCTCATCTGCCCTGTCCTGCCGCTTCCGCCCTTCCCCCAACCCTCCCCCACCTCCCACTCCCTGTCCCTCCGCAGCTCCTTTCCCCCCCACCCCGGGAACCTGATCTCGCCCTACATTCACTCCCCCCCTCTCCCTCTGAACTGGACCGCCCCCTCCCATGTCCTCCTCTCCCCCATTATGGGAGGCCCAAGGGCAAGCTCTGAATGCATGCCCCAGACCCCCACACAAATTACACCGGATAGATGCACAAGACTCCGTAGGATGCTGCTTAGACCCGCACTTCCCACACTGCCGTACTGGGCACGACATACTAAAATGTCTGAATGACCCGCACTTGTGACATTGCCGCGGCTGCCCCTTGTAA
This sequence comes from Microcaecilia unicolor, assembly GCF_901765095.1. Classification (NCBI taxonomy): domain Eukaryota; kingdom Metazoa; phylum Chordata; class Amphibia; order Gymnophiona; family Siphonopidae; genus Microcaecilia; species Microcaecilia unicolor. The sequence goes on from NW_021963018.1 coordinate 106,573, forward strand.
AAGCAGAGGATCCGATCCCTGCCAATGAACGCCGCGGAGGGAATGTGCTGGGTCACGTGCCCTGCCTGCTTCAGCCTAACCTGCGCACACCATCCTCCCGCCCACACCCTACTGGGGTCAGGGAGCTTGGACAAGGGGGTACGCAATTCTGCGTACCGCTGTAGCCAGAAGGCCAGGTCCGCCCCTGAGATAGATTCATTTCGGACCAGCAGGGTTACCTGCACCAGGTCAGGTCTGCTGATCGGTACGGCCCTAAAGTTTCTCCAATCCCCTTTCCCCCTTACCCCCTCGTATTTCTCCCAGAAGACCTCCATGCCTCGCTGGGTCAGAAAACTAACATCATATTCTGGGATATTCACCGGGTGGATACAGGCATAGAGGTCCTCTGGGAGAAATCCTAAACCCAAGACCAACTTCAGGGCCTCATCCCTACTTGGCATCCCCCCCTCCCCCACCCACCTTAACTGAATCACATTCCTCCTTTTGGGAACCTGGCCCCCCCACCCTCCCCCTCATCCTTCCTGCCCCCCCATTCCCCCTGCGCCCACCCCTCCCCCCTACTACCGCCGCAAAGGATGGAGAACCCCCCCACCGTCCCCCTCCTCCATCTCCTGCACTGAGACCCCCCTGCTCCTGCTGTGCCGTACCCCCTCTCTCTCTCTTGCCCCCCCTCTCAGCCTCCCTCCCTTCTCTCCCTTCTATCAGCAGACTTTGCACATCCCCTGCCTTCACAGTGTCCTTCTGTACCATTTCCCCTGCAGCAAAAAACCTGCCATTGTCTCCTTCAACATGTTCGCTAGAGACAGTGAGAGCAGGTTCCCCTAAATATTTGTTCCCCTCCCAATGCCCCTGACCCCCTCCCCCGCCCACCGAGCCAACCCTCCCCTCCCGGCCCGAACACTTCCCCCTGGCTCGCACCCCCGCAGCCTGGCAAACTTCAAAGTCAAAGGTACCAGTCAAGTTTCCTTCTGGCGCACACTGCAAGGCAAACACCTCCCGCTCCTCCCCCCCTCCTTCCCCCCCGGAACCTGCTCTCTGTGCTGGGTCCCTCCTTGCAACGAGCTGCTCCAGCTTTCCCTGTGCGGGCCCGCTGTGTTCCTGTGAACTGGTCTCCCCTCTGGCGTCCTGCTTCGTTGGGACTTCCTGCTCTGCCGTTTTGCCAAGTAAGAGTGGCTTCCCGCACTCCAGCACCACTCGCTCTCCCAAACGTGGGGAATCCTCCTACGCTGTAGCATTCTCCCCTGCTGGCCACTGCAGCTCCTCTGCGGCCATCCCTGCTCCTCCAGCCCGATTGGCTGGCGCCTCCTGCTCCAATGTGCTGGGCGGGCGTGGCATCCTGCCACCCAGCAGCGCAGTTCCTTGCCATTCTGAACCTTTTTGTGGGGAACACTGTGTGTCCTCCTGTGCTTTCTCTATCGAAAACCACTCCTCTTCACCTGCCTTTCTTCCTGCATTCTCCTTTAAGAGGCAGCTCCCTGCTGGAACATCTTCACTTTCAGTCCTTAGCCCTGCTGCAGGCTGATTGTGGCTGGAACATCCTGCTCCTCAGAGCTTCGTGGGTGAGGCCTCCCAGGCATTTTTTCCTTGCCGTCTGCTCCTACTACAGGCAATGGGAACAGGACAACCTCCTCTTCTCCAGGTAAGTTCTCTGTTTCAACCTCCACCACCACTTCTGTGAAAAAAGGTCTCTCTCCTGAAATTCCAGCCTCTGTTTCAACAATTTGAAAAGTCTTGGTGGTAAAGTTTTTTTCCTATTCTGCTCTCCCACACTCAAGTGCTCTCAATGAGGCTTCCACAGCCCCACCTTCAGTCCTGCTTACTCCAGAAGCTGCCTGCAGAGGCCAAGGTATTGCATGAATTTTAATGTATTTTGGGTGCTTGTTCCTGGCAGCTCCCCTGATGCTTCAATGTTCTGGGGTCCAAAGCCTGGGCTGATTCCTTCCTGCTCTGTTTGTTGCTTCCACTGTGCCGAGGCTGACGGGGCCTGTCCCCCCGAGGCCATCCTGTCTCTGTTGATATAGAGTTCTCTCAGAGGATTTCCAGGGCCTTTCCTCAGGGCCCTCAGCAGCTGTTCTTTTTTCTGGAGAAGCCTAAGCAGCCTGGTTTCCTCTTTCATATAGGTCTTGCGATGCTCTGCTGGGGCCAGCCTGCTCAGGGCTTTTGCCATTTTGACTCGCTTCCCCAGGTCCACCACCTCCTTCTCCATACTTTTAATTCTCTTCACCATTTTAATTATGCCACTGGCCGGGTCCTCTGGATCCTGGCAGTAGTCCACAAGCTCTTCCTCCTCTAGATCGTCACTATCCTCACTGCCTTCCTCCTCCACCTCCGGCAGGGCCTCTTGACAGATCTCCATTACCACTCTTTCCTTCTCAGACCAGCTCTTCTCTAGGGCCTCCGCCAGCTCTCTCCCCACCTCACCTGCTGGACGTCGTGCGGCCACGAGGGGGGTACCAGTTCGGCTTCCTCCCTTGGATTCTGGCCCTCTTCTATCCACAGGGCTCCTTTCCCTCCTCCCTGCGGCACTGCAAGGGAGGGGACCGCTTTTCCTGACCCTCTGGTCCCTGAACCCAAGAGGCCCCATGGCCTGGGCCTGTCCTGGGGAACGCTCCCCAGAGGCCCTCCACATCCTTGGGGAGGGAGCTAGGCCTCACTCTCCTCCCACTGGAAGTCTGCAGAGCTCTCTGAAACACCTCCTTCCACCTCAGCAGACTGGATGGACCGTGCAAGTCTTTTTCTGCCGTCATCTACTATGTTACTATGTAAATCTATGAGCAGCTCTATCCAAGTTGTCATTCTTTATTGTTAAAGGGAAGTCGTCCCATCCCCTTTATCATTTTCGTCACCCTTCTCTGTATAGAAAAATTTTAATAAACCATAAGTTTTCAGAATATCAGTATGCAGACTTGATTCTAATGCAGTGGAGGTAATGCTTGCAAAATCTCAGACAACTAGTGCTCAAATATTTCTTTATTATAAATTGTAAATCCACACATACTAAACCCAACAACTCATCATACATCATACAAACCATTCCAACTACTCATACACCCCAACCACATCACATGCATTCATCCAACAATACCCACATGAATCAACATAAGCTTCCAAAAGCTTCCAACAATTATACATTTAAGATATTAAATGGTACAGACTGCAAAAATAGGGAGACCACATAATTCTCTTGACAATGTTCTCACATATGTGTAAATCAAGTCCTTAGATCATATTCTCACACACCAGTCGAATGATGACACAACCGTTGTTCCTGTTGTTCAACATTCAAATATAATGACGTTACCACATCCCGGTTGTGTAAATCAATTCACAAAATTCTAAGTTTCCACTTGCAACAAATATATTCTAATCAATGTGATTCTTCCACCATGATTGCTCGGTGATTGTTGGAATGGTTTGTATGATGTATGATGAGTTGTTGGGTTTAGTATATATGATTATGTGTGGATTTACAATTTATAACAAAGAAATATTTGAGCAATAGTTGTCAGAGATTTTGTAGTCTTGCACAGTGAGAGTTACAGCTATTTTGAAAAGTATTTATCCCTGTGTATGCATATTGTTTATGGATATCCTAAAAACCTGACTGGCTTAGTGTGTCCCAAAGACCGGGCCGAGACCCACTGGCTTAATGGGATAGTGAGGAAACAACATTTTTCCTAAGGCCAATGTTGTTAGCTGCCAAATGCTGGAAGATGGTGCGAAATATTATTTTGCGCATGCAGAACCTTCCCACTTAAAAGCAAAGTGATCAAGTTAGTTATTCACAGTTTGGAGAACATTTTAGGAGTATTATGCTCTCAATGAGAAATGTGAATGCTGACATATACGACTTGTCCTACTTTGCTCTTGTCCGTCTTTGAATTGAGTCCATAATTGCACTGCGCTGCCACAGGATGTAAAGAAACAATGTCTTCCCCTCAAAATTTTGGTCGGTGCTTAACTTATCTAAGCTTACAATGCCACTCTCTCCTCTGCTCTGGACACCCTCGCACCATCCACCTCCCGTCCCACTAAGCGTACTATTCCCCAGCCATGGCTGACCCCTTGCATCCATTACCATCGCTCCTGCGCACGATCTGCTGAACGCCTCTGGAGGAAATCCCGCACCCACTCAGATTTCCTTCACTACAAATTCATGCTATCCTCCTTCCAATCCTCCCTATTCCTTGCCAAACAGGATTATTACACCCAATTGACCAATTCTCTTAGCTCCAACCCCCATCGTCTCTTCGCCACCCTTAACTCCCTCCTTAAAGTGCCCTCTACTCCCCCCCCCCCCTCGCTCTCTCCTCAATCACTGGCCGATTACTTCCACGACAAGGTGCAAAAGATCAACCTTGAGTTCACTACCAAGCCATCTCCTCCTCTTCACCCTTCAACCCTCTCCCTCAACCAATCAACCCAGGCCTCCTTCTCCTCCTTTCCGGACATCACCAAGGAGGAAACCGCTCGCCTTCTTTCCTCCTCGAAATGCACCACCTGCTCTTCTGATCCCATCCCCACCAACTTACCTAACATCATCTCTCATACTGTCACCCCCTCCATCTGTCATATCCTCAACCTCTCTCCACTGCAACTGTCCCTGACACCTTCAAGCACGCCGTAGTCACACCTCTCCTCAAAAAACCATCACTTGACCCTACCTGTCCCTCCAACTACGGCCCCATCTCCCTCCTACCCTTCCTCTCTAAAATACTTGAGCACGCCATTCACAGCCGCTGCCTTGATTTTCTCTGCTCTCATGCCATCCTCGATCCACTTCAATTCGGTTTTCGCCCTCTACACTCGACAGAAACAGCACTCTCTAAAGTCTGCAATGACCTGCTCCTGGCCCAATCCAGAGGCCACTACTCCATCCTCATCCTCCTCAATCTATCTGTCGCTTTTGACACTGTCAATCATGATTTACTTCTCGCCACACTGTCCTTGGGTTCCAGGGCTCTGTCCTCTCCTGGTTCTCCTCCTATCTCTCCCACCGCACCTTCAGAGTTCACTCTCATGGATCCTCCTCCACCCCCATCCTGCTATCTGTTGGTGTTTCCCAGGGATCTGTCCTTGGACCCCTTCTCTTCTCAATCTACACCTCTTCCCTGGGCTCACTGATCTCATCTCATGGCTTCCAGTATCATCTCTATGCTGATGACACCCAGCTGTATCTCTCCACACCAGACATCACTGCGGAGACCCAGGCAAAGGTATCAGCCTGCTTATCCGACATTGCTGCCTGGATGTCCAACCGCCACCTGAAACTGAACATGTCCAAGACCGAGCTCATCGTCTGCCCACCAAAACCCACTTCTCCTCTTCCTCCACTTTCTATCTCAGTTGATAACACCCTCATCCTCCCCGTCTCATCTGCCCGCAACCTCGGAGTCGTCATTGACTCCTCCCTCTCCTTTTCCTCTCCTCTCACGAAGTTACTCAGACCAACTTTATTTTGTTAATATAAGCACAACAAAATTGATCAGTACTGGGACTGGTGCTATTTAACATATTTATAAATTATTCTGATTTGGGCAACCCTGAGAGAAGGAAGCCCATCTCCCGAGTTGTGTTGGAAGATGGGCGCCCTTCTCTTTTGAAAATGCCCCCGATAGTAACATAGTAAATGATGGCAGATAAAGACCTCTGCGGTCCATCCAGTCTGCCCAACAAGATAAACACAAACCCTCTTCCCAGGTGGCAATAGGCCATGTGTTTGTTAGTTTTATCCCACAGATCAAGAAAAAGAGACAGCTGGTGGATCGACAGCTGTGCATCCCTCACAATCATACACCAAACCTAGAGACGAACCCAACCATAGCATCAAGAAAAAAAGGACAGAACATGAACAGCAGCACTGAGACCACCGATCACCCCTACTGTTCAAAGGGACACCATAATCAGAGCAAGCCATAAAAGTAAGCATTTATGTTTTTAAAAGAACAGGTTTTGCATCCTATTTTCATGCCGCATTTTTTCTCACAGCTCTTGACAGACTTACAAAATGGCAATTATATCTGCATTCCACGTGGTGTCCATACGTTGCGATGTTGACAGCCATCTTGTCGGTGGCCATCTTGATGAACCCTCCCCACTTGTGAATGATAGGCCACGTGTTAGTTAGTTTTCATCCCAGACATCATGAAAAAGAGACGGCTGGTGAAACATCGACTCCTGGGCACCCAACACAGTGCAATCACTGTCAAGTGGTGCCCCCTAGAGATGAATCCAATCATTTGGAAAAATGACTGGGGAGCACAAGAGGGAGAAAGAGGGAGCGCGGTGATACCAGAGCACAGAGCGGATCTTCGGACATGGACACCACCAACAGCGAGAATGAGCCCGGTAGTGATTCTGTTATAGACCCTGAACCAGTGAGATATATAGAGTTTATGGACTAGAACCTCACGAAGTTACTCAGACCAACTTTATTTTGTTAATATAAGCACAACAAAATTGATCAGTACTGGGACTGGTGCTATTTAACGTATTTATACATTTATTTATTTTTAAAAAGTTATATACCACCTCTAACTGGAAATCGGAATGAGTGAGTTGATTACATTTGCAAATGAAACAAAACTATTCAAGGTTGTTAAAACACGTGCGGACTGTGAAAAATTGCAGGAAGCCCTTAGGAGATTGGAAGACTGGGTGTCCAAATGGCAGATGAAATTTAATGTAGACAAATGCAAAGTGATGCACATTTGGAAGAATAATCCTAATTATAATTACCTGATGCTAGGGTCCACCTTGGGGGGGGGGGGGGGGTCTGCATTCAAGAAATAGATCTGAAAAAGATCTAGGTGTTATTGTAGATAATATACTAAATCTTCTGTCCAGTGTGAGGCAGCAGCCAAAAAAGCAAACAGGATTCTAGGAATTATTAAGAAAGGGATGGTAAATAACACCAAAAATTCTATAATGCCTCTGTATCGCTCTCCCCGTCTGTACATATCAGACTCTCACCGCCTAACACATATTTCTACTCCCTAAGTGCATCACTTTGCATTTCTTCGCATTGAATTTTAATTGCCAAACCTTAGACCATTCTTCTAGCTTCTGCAGATGTACAGTTCAGGCAGGTGGAGAGAGGTGTCCTAACTGCCGGCTGTAAGGATCGTCTAAAACAACATACAAACCTGACATCCAAAAATGAGAGAGAATGCTTGTCTATAATTGCGACTCTTACACAGAAAAAAAGCACAAATGCAAAGTCATAAAATGTTTGCAGTGTGGTGATCCTGTACTGAAAGGCGAATAACATTTATGCTATATGACAAGGCTGGATAGACGTAAAACATATGAAAGGTATATCATTTAAGACTGTGAATATATGCAGGAGACAGGGTTACACATCCATAAAGATCCTCTAAGTTTTTTTTTCACCCTTCTTCTCATTTTATCATAGTCTCTTTTTTGAAAGTTAAATGCTAACATATTGGATTTCCTGCGTGTACTTACTACAGCGCTTATATCAAATCTGATCATGTTATGATCGCTGTTATCAAGTGAACCCAGCACCATTACCTCCTGAACCAGATCATGCTCCACTAAGCACTAGGTCTACAATTGTTCCCCCTCTTGTTGCTTACTGAACCAGCTGCTCCTTGACTTCATCATAATAAAAATTGGCACACGTCCATTTTGGGCCTGAGACCTTACCGCCACCCACTGAGTTAGTGGTAGGGTCTCAAGCGTTAACCGGGTGGTAATGGTCTACGTGCGTAGAATGACGATTACAGCCCGGTTTCCGCCATGCACCAAAAATAGAAATAATTTTCTGACGCGCGTAATGGACACACGTAAAAATCTAAATTACTGCCCAGGCCACGCGGTAGCCGGGTGATGACTCCAAATTGATGCACATTGGGTGCTCGTAGGCGTCTATGCAGCTTAGTAAAAGGGCCCCCTAGTTTTTGCAGGTATTTAAGAGACCAGTCTGAAATACCAAAACAATATGAGAGTGCAGGACGTCTCCAAGAATAGTCATTACTGATTTTTTTTCTCTCGGCCATTTCAGCTTTCTAGTTGTTTCTTCCTCCACTCCTAGATATTTATATGAACCTTCCTGTGTGAACCATTCGGTCGTTTCTACTACTACTACTACTACTTATCATTTCTATAGGTTCTTGAGGTTTACCTTCTAACAGAAGCTTTTATTACACTCAGTGCATGAAAATGGCTTCACTCCTGTGGTGCCTTGACAGATGTCCCTTCTCAATGAAGGTCTTATCACACTCAGTACACGTAAATGGCTTCACTCCTGTGTGGATTCTCTGGTGCTGTATCATGTATTTCTTCAACCTGAAGCATTTGCCACACTCAGTACATGGAAATGGTTTTACTCCTCAGTGGCTATTCTGGTGCATAGTGAGTGTCTCCTTGTCAATGAAGGTCTTACCACACTCAGTACACGTAAATGACTTCACTCCTGTGTGAACTCTGTGGTGCCTTGCGAGATGTCCCATCTCCCTGAAGCTTTTATTACACTCAGTGCAGATAAACGGTTTCACTCCAGTGTGGATTCTCTGGTGTTTTGAGAGGTTTGTTTTATGACTGAAGTTTTTATTACACTCAGTGCAGATGAATGGTATCATTCATGTGTGGATTCTCTGGTGTCTGGTAAGATAGTGCCTCTGACTGAAGCTTTTATTACACTCACTGCACATGAATGGTTTAATTCCTGTGTGGATTCACTGGTGTTTTATGAGATTTCCCTTATCACTGAAGCTTTTACCACACTCACAACATGTATATGGTTTCACTCCTGTGTGGATTCTCTGGTGTATTGTGAGGTGTCCTTTCCATCTGAAGCTTTTATTACATTCAGTGCATATAAACGGTTTCACTCCTGTGTGGATTCTCTGGTGTATTGTGAGGTTTCCCTTCTGCCTGAAGCTTTTATTACACTCAGTGCAGATGAATGGTTTCACTCCTGTGTGGATTCTCTGGTGTATTGTGAGGTTTCCCTTCCGACTAAAGCTTTTATTACACTCGGTACAGTTAAGTGGTTTCATTCCTTTGTGGATTCTCTGGTGTATTGTGAGGTTTATCTTCTGAGTGAAGCTTTTATTACACTCAGTGCAAATGCATGGTTTGATGCCTGTGTGGATTTTTCAGTGTCTTCTGAGTGCTTCTTTCACAGTAAAGCTTCTACCACATTCAGTACATGCAAAAGGCTTTACTCCAGTGTGGATTCTCTGGTGTTTTGAGAGGTTTGCCTTCTGATTGAACCTTTTATTACACTCAGTGCAGATGAATGGTTTCATTCATGTGTGGATTCTCTGGTGTCTGGTAAGATAGTGCCTCTGACTGAAGCTTTTATTACACTCACTGCACATGAATGGTTTAATTCCTGTGTGGAGTCTCTGGTGTTTTATGAGATTTCCCTTATCACTGAAGCTTTTACCACACTCACTACATGTATATGGTTTCATTCCTGTGTGGATTCTCTGGTGATTTGTGAGATTTCCCTTCTGATTGAAACTTTTATTACACTCAGTGCAGATGAACGGTTTCACTCCTGTGTGGATTCTGTGGTGTAATGTAAGGCTTGTTTTCTGACTGAAGCTTTTATTACACTCAGTGCAGATGAATGGTTTCATTCCTGTGTGGATTCTCTGGTGTATTGTGAGGTTTCCCTTCTGAGTGAAGCTTTTATTACACTCAGTGCAAATGCATGGTTTGATGCCTGTGTGGAGTTTTCGGTGTCTTCTGAGTGCTTCTTTCACAGTAAAGCTTCTACCACACTCGGTACATGCAAAAGGCTTTACTCCAGTGTGGATTCTCTGGTGTTTTGAGAGGTTTGCCTTCTGATTGAACCGTTTATTACACTCACTGCTAATTAACGGTTTCACTCCTGTGTGGATTCTCTGGTGTTTTGAGAGGTTTGTTTTATGACTGAAGTTTTTATTACACTCAGTGCAGATGAATGGTTTCATTCATGTGTGGATTCTCTGGTGTCTGGTAAGATAGTGCCTCTGACTGAAGCTTTTATTACACTCACTGCAGATGAATGGTTTCACTCCTGTGTGGATTCTCTGGTGCTGTATCATGTATTTCTTCAACCTGAAGCATTTGCCACACTCAGTACATGGAAATGGTTTTACTCCTCAGTGGCTATTCTGGTGCATAGTGAGTGTCTCCTTGTCAACGAAGATCTTACCACACTCAGTACACGTAAATGACTTCACTCCTGTGTGAACTCTGTGGTGCCTTGCGAGATGTCCCATCTCCCTGAAGCTTTTATTACACTCAGTGCAGATAAACGGTTTCACTCCAGTGTGGATTCTCTGGTGTTTTGAGAGGTTTGCCTTCTGATTGAACCTTTTATTACACTCACTGCTGATTAACGGTTTCACTCCTGTGTGGATTCTCTCGTGTTTTGAGAGGTTTGTTTTATGACTGAAGTTTTTATTACACTCAGTGCAGATGAATGGTTTCATTCATGTGTGGATTCTCTGGTGTCTGGTAAGATAGTGCCTCTGACTGAAGCTTTTATTACACTCACTGCACATGAATGGTTTCATTCCTGTGTGGATTCTCTGGTGTGTTGTGAGGCTTACCTTCTGCCTGAAGCTTTTATTACATTCAGTGCAGATGAATGGTTTCATTCCTGTGTGGATTCTCTGGTGTATTGTGAGGTTTACCTTCTGACTGAAGCTTTTATTACACTCAGTGCAGATGAACGGTTTCACTCCTGTGTGGATTCTCTGGTGTATTGTGAGGTCTCCCTTCTGACTGAAGCTTTTATTACACTCAGTGCAGATGAATGGTTTCACTCCTGTGTGGATTCTCTGGTGTATTGTGAGGTTTACCTTCTGACTGAAGCTTTTATTACACTCAGTGCAGATGAATGGTTTCATTCCTGTGTGGATTCTCTGGTGATTTGTGAGATTTCCCTTCTGACTGAAACTTTTATTACACTCAGTGCAGATGAATGGTTTCACTCCAGTATGGATTCTCTGGTGTTGTGTGAGGTGTCCTTTCTGACTGAAGCTTTGATTACACTCAGTGCAGATGAATGGTTTCATTCCTTTGTGGATTCTCTTGGGCATTGGGAGGTTTCTTATGACATTTTCTTCCTGTCTGAAGCTTTTGTCACGACTAGAACATGCAGATAATCCCTCATCAGTGTCATTTTTCTGGTATTTTGTAACGCTTCCTTTATTGATAAAGGTTTTCTCATCTACTGTCGTTGTACACACTCTAGTTTCTGTATTATTGTTCTCATGTTTCTCTCTCTTCCTACTGAAATCTTTCCCACACTCAGAACCTATACAGTTGGTCTCTCTTATGCATGTTTTCTGCTGTTGCTGTAGTTCTCTCTTTTGACTGAAGGTTTTCCCACAGTCCGTACCTGTATATGGTCTCTCTTCAGTATCGGATCTCTGATGTGATTTCAGAGTTAAATGATCATTAAGGAATATCTCACATCCATCACACAAACATTTCTGAACTCTCATCTGGTTTGTCTGTTCTCCCACTGTTTGTGTGATATTACTGGTACAATGTTCACACGGAGCTGAGCTTCCTGTTGAAGGTTTTTGTTTATTTTGATTTTTTCCCTTTTCTCCCCAGTCAGAACAGGACAAAGTCTCTTCTTTCTCTCTTTCGGAGAACATCTTTTCCTCTTCAGGCTTCTCACTGAGCTTCCATTTATGTGTCTCTGCATTACTGTTCTTAGGGTCATCTTTTTCTAAATAAATAAAAAACAGAGCATTGTATAGTACTGTAGGAGAACAGCAGTTTAACGAGTTCAATAAAAAAATCTGTATAATTAATTGTAAATTTCCACCCCCTCCCTGTTGGGAATACATTTCCAAGCTAATCACTACCAGGGATGAATACAGAATATATGATTATATTCAAGTTGATATTTAAAAGCACCTTTTGGTCTTTGTACATAGATATCGTTTAGCCCTATAACTGCTCTTTATCAGACAGGCTGCAAGATGCAAGGCTAAACCTTCAGGGTGCTTGTTCCCCAGATAAACTAAGTTGGGCGTTAGCTGATCCTGAAGTTCACAGGAAGAGATTCACCATTACCCAATCAAACATTTGTTACAGAAGCTTAGTTATTCTAAATATGAGAATAGACATCTGATTGCAAAGTTGCGCATGGTCGACCGGCCGATTGGCCGACTGTTTTATGATGGAATTCGGTAGGGAACGGCTCTAACGACGACTTTAGTGCATCTGGGCCTCAGTGCCAGCAAAGTTCCTGTTTCTGCACAATAGCCCTAGGGCCTGTTTCACCTCCTTCTTCACCTCTCCCTGTTGCTGTGCTTGCAAGTGGAATGTTAGATAAGAACTTCTGCTGGAATTCTGCCTATGAACTCCTGATGACCTTACCTTGAAGCATTACAGAGTTGGGGAGACTCTGCTTCACAGAGAGAAGGGCAGGAATCTTAGGAGTTACACAGTAGTCCACCATTTTATGGATTGTAAATTTATACAATATGCTGAGCTGGGCTAAGCTCCTCCATCGAGTCTCCAACAGTGGCCGATCTGGTCACAAGTGCCAGGCAGATCCCAAAAAGCAGATCTATTTCTCATGATTCATTTTCCACTGATGAGCAATGGAATCCCCAAGTCTATTTATGGGCTTTTCCTCCAGAAACTTTGAAACCTCTTTTGAATCCCTCTCTATTAGCTGCTTTGACCACATCCTCCAGCAAATGAGTCCACAGTTTAATTATGAGTTGCAGGTAAATGGCAGATGATGTTTAATGTGAGCAAGTGCAAAGTGATGCATGTGGGAAAGAGGAACCCGAACTATAGCTACGTAATGCAAGGTTCTGCGTTAGGAGTCACCGACCAAGAAAGGGATCTCGGCATCGTTGTTGATGATACATTGAAATGCTCTGCTCAGAGTGCTGAGGCATCTAAGAGAGCAAATAGAATGTTAGGTATTATTAGGAAAGGAATGGAAAAAAAATGAGGACAGTGCCTTTGTATCGGTCCATGGTGCGACCGCACCTCAAATATTTTGTTCACTTCTGGTCGCTGCATCTCAAAAAAGATACAGTGGAATTGGAAAAGAACAGAGAAGGGTGATGAAAATGGTAAAGGGGATGGGACGACTTCCCTATGAGGAAAGGCTGAAGCGTCTAGGGCTCTTCAGCTTGGAGAAGAGACGGCTGAGGGGAGATATGATAGAGGTCTATAAAATAATGAGTGGAGTGGAACGGGTAGACGTGAATCGTTTGTTTAATCTTTCCAAAAATACTAGGACTAGGGGGCATGCGATGAAGCTACAATGTAGTAAATTTAATACAAATCTGAGAAAATGTTTCTTCACTCAACATTTAATTAAACTCTGGAATTCATTGCCAGAGAATGTGTTAAAGGCAGATCACAAAAAGCGGGGTTAGCTTAGCGGTGTTTAAAAAGGGTCTGGCCGGCTTCCTAAAGGAAATGTCCAAAGACCATTATTTAATTGGCTTGGGAAAATCCACTGCTTATTTCTGGGATAAGCATCATAAAATGTATTAAGCTTTGCTGGGATCTTGCTAGGTATTTGTGATTTGAGTTGGAAACAGGATGCTGGGCTTGTTGGACCTTTGGTCTGTCCCAGTGTGGCAATACTTATGTACGTTCTCTTAGGCTTATTATGATGTTGTGGTTGTCCGTCCGAGTAAGTGGAACAGACATTTCAGCCAACATGCTGTGGCTTTCTTCATGGTGGCTGACATGTCGGTTCTTCTTACTCAAACGCGGCAAGACCCAGATAACTACAATAATAAACTTTTCAATCTGCTGTTCTTTACTTGGTTTTGAGATAACAAACAGACAATGCATCTAACAATAAAGCTACTAGCTTTGGCTCCGATAGCCCTCTACAGTAGAAGATGAAACAAGCACTGACCCAGCAAAGCCTCAACCTCCCCTTCCCCTCCCCAAACATAGAATCATGATGGCCCATCCAGTCTGCCTTTCCTGAGAAACCACTAACTCCTCCTTTTCCCAAGAGATCCCAAGTGCCTGTCCCATGCTTTCTTAAATTGACAGTCTTCGTTGCCACGACCTCCACCACCCTTTCTGTGAACAAATACTTTCGTACATTCCTCCTAAGCCTATTTATTTTAACTTCAACGTATATGATACCCTAAGAATGCCAGAGTCATAGTTATTGAAGGTTTTACAGACAGGAATCGAAACAATACTCCAATGAAAACAGAAGAATCTTAGAAACAGACCCACCCCAGGTACTAATGTCATCTCGCCATCACTCATTATCAGTCACACCGGCTTCCTGTAGTGAGACTCACCCACTGCCAGTCACTCCTGAGAAGAGATTTTAAGAATAACGGGAAACCCTTACCTAGAGACATCAGGATCTCATAGTTCTCCTTCATCACCTCCCTCCAAAGCTCCTTCTGCTCCTCATCTAAATACTCCCACTCCTCCTGGGAGAAAGAGACAGAGACGTCCTCAAATGTCACCCGCATCTGAAACACAAACCAGAAACACAGTCAGGGACACGGGAGGTGCTCAGAATGCATTAGATTTCAGCTCCTGCCTTTCTTTTTGGGGTTGTAACTGTGCAGAATTCCCCCCCGGCTTGATTACCCCACCCCCTCAGTAATCTCAGTCTCCAACTAGTATGAACCCCTCCCTAAGAACACTGACCCCCCCCCCCCCCACACCCAGCAGTTTTCTCTGCCCCAACCTTTATTTCTTTTTTTACTCATTCCAAGAATCCCACCTCTCCATTCCTCCCAGAGCATACAAATCCCATACCTCTGTCAATCTGCAGCCCCCCCCCCAGCAGTAAAAACACCCAGAGCTCTCTCTCACACTGCACACAGCTGCTTCTCTTTCTGAAATCCCTCTTGCCCCCAGCACATAAACTTCCACAGCTCTCTCAAAATACCCCCCAACACACATAGCCCCCAACCCACACCCTCCACTGTTCTCTCAACATCCTCAGCACTCACAGCATCATAGCCATCCCCCCTCTCCCCCCCCCCCCCCCCCCCACTGCATATACACTCTCCCCTCAGCTCTTTTGGGCCGATGATCAGAAGCAAACGCAGGCGCTAGAGGCTGCTACCACCCCATGATCAGAGCAACCGAGTGCGTGAAACACTACTACTACTACTTAACATTTCTAAAGCGCTACTAGGGTTACGCAGCGCTGTACAATTTAACAAAAAGAGACAGTCCCTGCTCAAAGAGCTTACAATCTAAAGGACACGTGAACAGTCAGACCGATAGGGGCAGACAAATTGAGGCAATGTGGAATTCCTGAAAGGTAAGAGTTAGGTGCCGGACGCAGCATTGAAGAGGTGGGCTTTAAGCAAAGACTTGAAGATGGGCAGGGAGGGGACTTGACGTGAGGGCTCAGGAAGGTTGTTCCAGGCATAGGGTGAGGCGAGGCAGAATGAGCGGAGCCTGGAGTTGGCGGTGGTGGAGAAGATGGGTAGGCTCTGAACGCAACTAGCATGCAAATGAATGCAAAACAGGGCTCTTCGCATAAGTAGCATGCAAATGCATGCTAAACATATTCATCCCCAATGATCAGTGACCAGCACACAAAAGATTGGCTTGCTGGCTGCAGCAAACCCTACACCATTGGGGAGGAATGGTGAACTCTGTCCAGCATGCATTTGCATGCTAGCAGGTCTCCATTCCCCCCAATGCAGCAGCCCCCCACAGGAACCTTGATCCGACCCCCCGCCCAGCAACAGGGGACTGGAGATCCAGTGTGTCTCCAGCGCCCAGATGTCCCTGGTGGCCCAGTGGGTCACGGGTTAATCCCCCCACCCACCCACCTGGTGGTCTAGCGGCACTTCCCTACCCCCCTACCTTCAGTTGGAGGAGAGAGGTGGCCTCCTCTGGGATGTGCTGGGCTTCACACCGCGCCGATGGAAGGAGACCACCTTTTGACAACCCAGACTTGTCTACCCCATGCCCACCAGATCGTTCCCACCCACCCTCAAAATGACACACTGATTACGATTTATAACAAATGACTTCTCTTTATGAAAAGTTATTCTGTCCTCTGTGCACATCCGTTTGCTGCTCTAACTTCCTCGTTCCAGCCGTAAGAAAGAAGCGACGATCGGTAAAAAAGCCAGAGAGGGTGGGAAATGACCGGGGAGGGTGGGAGGATGGGGAGTCCTTGGTGGGAACTCGCAGGATACCATGATGAGTCCCAGGGAGGTAGGGGGCAAGAAATGAAATGGAACAAGGAGAGCGGTGCCACAGGAGGGAGATGGCTGATTGGTTGGGAAGGGCTTGAAGGGCTCAGTGTACGAGTTCTGCAGAGTCACCATTGGCATCTGTGTTAAATGGCTATTGGCTATTCTTCAATACTGATAGGTGTGTTTTTTGCATGGAGTTGATGGAGACCTTTATATGCCTGTTTTTTGGCTGAGCTCTGTGGTTTATAATTGCCAGGGGGTTTTTTAGCACATTTTTTAATGATTTGCATCACCATTTATATATTTATCATTTATATTAAACATTTTTCTGTATTCATTGACGAAGACCCTGGTAGTGAATACATTTTGGATAGTTTTATTTTGAACCTCTACGATCCGCTGTCTTTTATTTATAACATACTGTAAAATAAGCATTGCCATGCAGCAATGGATCAGAGGTCCATCAAGCCCAGCATCCTGTTTCCAACAGTGGCCAATCCAGGGCTTAGGTACTTGGCAAGCAGTGGTGTGCCAAGGGCGGGGCAGTGGGGTCGGTCTGCCCCGGGTGTCAGCAGGTGTGGGGGGGTGCTCCTCCGGTGCCCCAGTCCCCACCTGCCTATCAGTTCCGTGGACAGATAACCCTCTTCTCCTGCCACCCGGCACCTGACCTAGCCTTTTAAACTGAAATTTTCTCTAGAAATAGGCATTTTCCCCATAGTTTTAAACTGAAACCTTTTCTAGAGGTAGAAACTAAACTCCTTTGTTCTAAACGGCAGTTATTTTCTGTTAGCTCATCCAGTGACCTCAATTAAGTGTTAATTAAGGTGTGGGGAAGTAGAATACTTGCATAGGTTGCTGAATCAGCTTCAAACAGCCTGTTCAAAAGAGGCTCCTTAGATTCAAAAGTATATAAAGAGGGAAGGTCCCACTGATCTTTCTTTCGGAGAAGTTCTGAGAGAAGAGGACATTTCTCTGGTAAGTGAACGCTACTTTGCTTGTGCTTTGGGAACTTAAAGATTGGGGTTTAAAGGAGGAATTGTAGGTTAGTGTTAGGCAAAAATAAAAAGCAAATTTTAACAGCTAATCTCCATAGTCTTTTCCACTTAGTTTTAAAAGCTTTGTACCACAGCATTAACAGATAGAATCTAGCAGGCACTGCAGGATCTAGTTTAGTCTTCCCACCCACCCCTAGGACAACTCTTCATTTATAGTCAGTTATTGTAATTAGGGTAACAAGAAGGAAACACTAAGTAAATCATACAATATACTATATAAAATAAAAGACACTTTTATATTAGGCTAATATCCTTAATACTGTAGCAAGTTTTAAATTATTGAAAAACTCAAAAAACACTAAGATGGAGTCAGCAGTCCAGCAGCGAGAGGAGTGCTATCCAGTCTTTTGCATTGAGTGTCACATGTATGATTATCTCCCAGTTGGTGAGATGTCATATGTTTGCGCCCGATGCAAAGAGCTCCTAGCTCTTAGAGAACGTGTCCGTTCTCTTGAGGCTAGAGTAGCAGACTTGGTGGAGCTGAGGGAGACAGAGAGGTACATAGAGGAGACCTACAGGGATGTTGTAGAGAAGTCCCACCTCCAGTCTAGTAGCCCTTGTGCTACCTTGGAGGAGGGAGGTCTCCTAGAAGGAAAGCATCACCCTGGTGAAGTAGGAAGTACTCCTTTAGCCAGGACCTGCCCACCAGGTGATGTACTATCCTCTCGCACCGAGGATATGTCTCCAAGTGCTGCCCGGGAGGGAAAGGTTAGGACAGCTGTTGTAGTTGGTGATTCGATCATTAGGCATATAGATAGCTGGGTGGCTGCTGGACGTGAGGATCGCCTGGTGACTTGCCTGCCTGGTGCGAAGGTGGCGGACCTCACACGTCACCTGGTGAGATGTCATATGTTTGCGCCCGATGCAAAGAGCTCCTAGCTCTTAGAGAACATGTCCGTTCTCTTGAGGCTAGAGTAGCAGACTTGGTGGAGCTGAGGGAGACAGAGAGGTACATAGAGGAGACCTACAGGGATGTTGTAGAGAAGTCCCACCTCCAGTCTAGTAGCCCTTGTGCTACCTTGGAGGAGGGAGGTCTCCTAGAAGGAAAGCATCACCCTGGTGAAGTAGGAAGTACTCCTTTAGCCAGGACCTGCCCACCAGGTGATGTACTATCCTCTCGCACCGAGGATATGTCTCCAAGTGCTGCCCGGGAGGGAAAGGTTAGGACAGCTGTTGTAGTTGGTGATTCGATCATTAGGCATATAGATAGCTGGGTGGCTGGTGGACGTGAGGATCGCCTGGTGACTTGCCTGCCTGGTGTGAAGGTGGCGGACCTCACACGTCACCTAGATAGGATTCTAGATAGTGCTGGGGAGGAGTCCGCTGTCTTGGTACATGTGGGTACCAATGACATAGGAAAATGTGGGAGAGAGGTTCTGGAAGCCAAATTCAGGCTCTTAGGTAGAAAGCTCAAATCCAGATCCTCTAGGGTAGCATTTTCTGAAATGCTACCTGTTCCACGTGCAGGGCCCAAGAGACAGGCAGAGCTCCAGAGCCTCAATGCGTGGATGAGACGATGGTGCAGGGAGGAGCCTATTCCGAAAGGATGGGCTCCACCTTAACCAGGGTGGGACCAGGCTGCTGGCGTCGGCATTTAAAAAGGAGATAGAGCAGCTTTTAAACTAGAAATGGGGGGAAGGCCGACAGTCGCTCAAAAGCGCATGGTTCGGGAAAAGATACCTCACAAACAGGGAAGATAGGGTTTCTGGATAGTGAGGTTGCACAACAGACCGTGGTAGGCCAGGTGCCCTTAAATACAACTAAAGATCAGACAAAAGATGTCAAATCAATACTGTCAGGTACTAAGCATCATGCAAATAAGAACAACAAACATACTCTGAAATGTCTATATGCAAATGCTAGGAGTCTAAGAAATAAGATGGGAGAGTTGGAATATATTGCACTAAATGAAAAATTGGATATAATAGGCATTACTGAGACCTGGTGGAAGGAGGATAACCAGTGGGACACTGTCATACCAGGGTACAAAGTATATTGTAGTGATAGGGTGGACCGCACTGGTGGAGGGGTAGCATTGTATATTAACGAGAGCCTTGACTCAGATAGATTACAAATTCAGCAGGACACAAATCACACCTTTGAATCATTGTGGGTTGAAATTCCATGTATAAAAGGGAAAAAAAATGGTGATAGGAGTGTACTACCGTCCGCCTCGCCAGGATGAGCAGATAGACACAGAAATGATAAAAGAAATCAGAGACGCGAACAAAATGGGCAATGTGATAATAATGGGTGTCGGAAATGGTATTTCAAGCGGACGAGTCGGAGAAACTTACTGACTTCACGGTAAACCTGGAGGACGTAATGGGGCAGTTCAGCAAACTGAAGAGTAGCAAGGATAGGCCGTACAGAACCTCCTTTCTTTGGTACCACAAAGTAAATGGAGTAACGTCCCTTGCCAAGCTGATCTTCTGGCACCGGAACGACCGCACCCAGGCGGATCAGATTGTCCAAAGTCTGCTGCACTGCCACAGCTTTGACCGGAGACTTGCAGGGAGAGTGTACAAACCCGTCTCTTAAGGGTCGGCAGAACTCTAGCTTGTAGCCGTCTCTGATGACTTCCAGCACCCAAGCGTCTGAAGTTACCCTGGCCCACTTGCCCAGAAACGAGGACAGGCGTCCTCCAATCTGCTCTGGGCCATGGACCAGGGCCCCGTCATTGGGTACGAGACCCTGGGGGAGGACCGGAGGACGCACCTCTGGGACGGCGGTCTCTGCGAAAGGAATGCTGCTTGGGGGAGAAGTTCGAAGGAAGAGGGGGCAGAGGAGCCCGACTTGCCCGGGCGATACCGACGGGCTTCCTGAAACCGTCCTTTGGAGGAACCGGGGCGGGCACCACTGGCCCGAGCCCTGACCTCTGGTAACCTCTTGCCCTTAGACGTGCCGAGATCGGTCACAATTTTGTCCAGCTCGACCCCAAAGAGCAGCTTGCCTTTAAAAGGCAACTTAGCCAGGCGAGACTTAGAGGCGTGGTCAGCAGACCAATGCTTCAGCCAAACCCAACGCCGTGCAGAGACTGTCTGAGCCATACCTTTAGCCGAGGCTCTCAAGACATCATACAGCAAGTCTCCCAAATAGGCCAATCCCGATTCCAGGGCCGGCCAATCAGCCCTCAAGGAAGGATCAGAGGAGACAGAGTCCTCTAGGGCCTGGAAATCCACCCGAGGGCGTTTGCTTCCGGAGGCCTCAACCCCTTTTTAGCGGACAAGGGAGCAGGGGCAGCGTTTTGCATAAGGAACCCCCCAGACTGTGCACTTCTGCAGCCTGGGCCACGGCCCTAGACGCACCCTCAACCGGCGCATCCAAAATGGCGTCCGGCGCGAAACTGCGAGGAGCCGCGCGGGAAGAACAGCGCTTAACTTTGGCCGCTTTCTTGCCGTTGCCCGAATCAAGGGCGACCATAGCATTAACGTCTCCCACCTCGAGGGCGGCCCAAGAAGAAGCCGACCGAGCAGAGTGGCCGGCCAAAATGGGGGGGGCGAGCAGCGGGGGGATGGGCGCTTATGGCGGGAAAAACCGCCGCACTGGAGGAAGAACCGGGACACTGACCGGACTCCAAACTGACGCCCAAAAAAGGCGATTCAGGCTTTGAAACCCCCACATCCCCGCTAGACGCGCACACGCGGACCGGGGAGCGATTCTTCGCGCCCTCGCCCTCCGACGCCATAAGCCACGTGGAGACCGATCGGGGAACCCCCTGCCCGCTACAAAAGGTAAAAATTACCTGCTTCTCGCTCCAAGCTGTAACAAACTGGTGTCCCATTGAGCAGCTGCAATAAACGCTGATATAAACGTTGAAATAAACGCCCTTAAAGGATGTTTAAATTTTTTTTTTTTAACGGAGCCAGTGGGAGGGGGGAGAAAAGGAGGGACCTGGCACCACCAGGTTTGCACTTGCTCAAGAAGAGCCCTCAACCCCAGGCACTCAACAAAACCTAAGAATTAGGCTTGCAGTCCTAGCCAGAGCTGCTGCTGTGTGTGACCACCACCTGCTGAGATAGAGAACATACTGAGGAGTTTCCGGCAGCACATGACCACATATAGGGAGGCAAAAGTTTGCTCTCTATCTCCACCTGCTGGTAGATGGACACAACCCACTAGTCTATGGATTGATCAGTATGATGATATGGAACATGTATAGAATGTTTGTACGTTTGGGAAGCTTGCCAGGTGCCCTTGGCCTGGATTGGGCGCTGTCGTGGACAGGATGCTGGGCTCGATGGACCCTTGGTCTTTTCCCAGTCTGGCATTACTTATGTACTTATGACCTTCAAGAATTGGAAAGAGGAGGGGACTCGATATATTGGATTCTTTTCATTGAGATAGGCTCAATGCGGCAATGGAGGGTTAAGTGACTTGTCCAGAGTCAAAAGGAGCTGCCTGTGCCTGAAGTGGGAATCGAACTCAGTTCCTCTGTTCCCCAGGACCAAAGTCCACCACCCTAACCACTAGGCCACTCCTCCACTGTTGCTACTATTTGAGATTCTACATGGAATGTTGCTATTCCACTAGCAACATTCCATGTAGAAGTCGGCCCTTGCAGATCACCAACGTGGCCGCGCAGGACGTCAGACTCACAGAAACAGAAGCCTGCGCAGCCTTCTACATGGAATGTGCTAGTGGAATAGCAACATTCCATGTAGAATCTCCAATAGCAGCAACATTCCATGTAGAATCTCTCCAATAGTAGCAACATTCCATGTAGAATCTCTCCAATAGTAGCAACATTCCATGTAGAATCTCCAATAGTAGCAACAGTCCATGTAGAATCTCCAATAGTAGCAACATTCCATGTAGAATCCCCAATAGTAGCAACATTCCATGTAGAATCTCTCCAATAGTAGCAACATTCCATGTAGAATCTCTGCAATAGTAGCAACATTCCATGTAGAATCTCCAGTAGTAGCAACATTCCATGTAGAATCTCAAATAGTAGCAACATTCCATGTAGAATCTCCAGTAGTAGCAACATTCCATGTAGAATCTCCAATAGTATCTTTTATTTTTGTTACATTTGTACCCTGCGCTTTCCCACTCATGGCAGGCTCAATGCCCGACTCCGGGGTTTCAATTGCTTTCCTCAGGGACAAGGGTTAAGGCTGTATGATTCTTTTCTTCCTCAAACAATCAACAAAACACAGCAAGACTTAATGCCTGCTTCTCCCCTGTGGCTTATAAGGCATCCGCTTCCAGGTAAGGTCGGAAGTGACGTCATGAAAGCAACTAACTTTATACGAAAGAAATGCTTGGACACCAACAGGGAATCATACTCCATACATCTCTGCAAACCATTCTGGGTCAAATTATGGTGTTCCATTCCACGTTTTCATTAAGACCCTGAGGATTCACTGTCTGTAAAATAAAAATCCACCACTGCTCGCGTCTAGCCAATGCAGAAGCCCGATCCACTCTTTTCATTGAGATAGGGACGTGATCGATGATGAACCAACGTAAATCTGCAAATATATGCTTAAATTGCTCACAATGAGCTACCAATGTTTTTTCTGGTTAATCTGCTTTTATGTTCTGTTAGCCTCACCTTCATATGTCTTAGTTGTGCGCCCTACATAGTACAGATGAGAAGGGCATTCAATAATATAGACAACAAAAGGTGTAACACATGTAGTCTTGTTAAAAATGACCAGCCCCGGGTGTCAACTACCCTAGGTATGCCACTGCTGGCAAGATCCCAAAACAGTAAAACACAGCGATGCCCCATAGTCCTTGCATTTTGGGAAAGAATAAACAAGCGATTCATTTCTGTTCCACAAGAAAACAAACTGCATAAAAGGGAAGGGGACAAGATTTCATATACGACCTTTCTGTGGCTACAATCAAAGCACTTTACATATTAAATGAAGGAGAAGCAGCTGCTGTGTGAGAAGGGAATAAAGAGCCCCAGGAATGGATTGAGCAGTGCCAGGCTCATTTCTTCTTGTGTGTGTGTGGCATTGCCTGGCACTGCATCCCCAGCTGCCCACCTCCTACCTGCTCAGCACAAACCCCAAGAACCCCAAAAGAAGAATGAGGAAGAAGAGCCTGAGGGGCTACAGGGAATGGATTGAGCAGTGCCAGGCTCACTTGTGTGTGTGTGTGGCATTGCCTGGCACTGCATCCCCTGCTGCCCACCTCCTGCCAGTCTCCTACCTGCTCCATCCTCCTGCCCTTCTCCCGCTCCTCTGTGAATGTCTCCTGGGCTGCAGGGATGGGTTTCTCTGGATGCCAGTGATCAGCTTCTTTAGCACTTGCTTCTGAAACAGGAAGTCTGTGCATGAAGCAAAGGAAGAGAGACTGAGAGACCTCCCTCCAGCCCTGTGCAGGGTTTGCAATATGAAACTAGGTGGGTTGGGCTAATGATGTGTTATTTAAAGATTTATTTACAGGATCAAGGACGGGTCAGTAAGATCCTGGCAGAGAAACAGAAAAGGCTAGTGAACTGCTCTGCACATTTTCACCCCTGAGTGGCTCAGTGTCCCCATAATTAAAAAAGAGAGCGAGAGAGAGAGCTGTAGTCCTTCCTAGGAGGGATTACTGTGTGGGAGTGTTACACTGCACTCTGGGTGCTGTAGTCCTTCCTAGAAAGGTTTACTGTGCAAGACTGTCATAGTGCATTCTGGGAGTTGTAGTCCTTACTAGGATGCATTACTATGTGGGACAGACCCAGTGCACTCTGAGAGATGTAGTCCTTCCTAGAAGGGTCATAGTGCACTCTGGGAGCTGTAGTCCTTCCTAGGAGGGATTACTGTGTGGGAGTGTCACAGTGCACTCTGGGAGCTGTAGTCCTTCCTAGGAGGGATTACTGTGTGGGAGTGTTACACTGCACTCTGGGTGCTGTAGTCCTTCCTAGAAAGGTTTACTGTACAAGACTGTCATAGTGCATTCTGGGAGTTGTAGTCCTTACTAGGATGCATTACTATGTGGAACAGTCCCAGTGCACTCTGGGAGCTGTAGTCCTTCCTAGATAGGCTTGCTGTGCAAGAGTGTCATAGTGCATTCTGGGAGTTGTAGTCATTCCTAGGTTGCATTACTATGTGGAACAGTCCAAGTGCACTCTGAGAGATGTAGTCCTTCATAGAAAGGTTTACTGTACAAGACTGTCATAGTGCATTCTGGGAGTTGTAGTCCTTACTAGGATGCATTACTATGTGGGACAGACCCAGTGCACTCTGAGAGATGTAGTCCTTCCTAGAAGGGTCATAGTGCACTCTGGGAGCTGTAGTCCTTCCTAGGAGGGATTACTGTGTGGGAGTGTTACACTGCACTCTGGGTGCTGTAGTCCTTCCTAGAAAGGTTTACTGTACAAGACTGTCATAGTGCATTCTGGGAGTTGTAGTCCTTACTAGGATGCATTACTATGTGGAACAGTCCCAGTGCACTCTGGGAGCTGTAGTCCTTCCTAGATAGGCTTGCTGTGCAAGAGTGTCATAGTGCATTCTGGGAGTTGTAGTCCTTCCTAGGTTGCATTACTATGTGGAACAGTCCAAGTGCACTCTGAGAGATGTAGTCCATCCTACAAGGGTTTAATGTGTGGGGGTGTCACACTGCACTCTGGGAGCTGTAGTCCTTCCTAGAAAGGTTTACTGTACAAGACTGTCATAGTGCATTCTGGGAGTTGTAGTCCTTACTAGGATGCATTACTATGTGGAACAGTCCCAGTGCACTCTGAGAGATGTAGTCCATCCTACAAGGGTTTAATGTGTGGGGGTGTCACACTGCACTCTGGGAGCTGTAGTCCTTCCTAGAAGGCATTACTGTGTGGGAGGGTCAGAGTGCACTCTGGGAGCTGTAGTCCTTCCTAGGAGGGATTACTGTGTAGGAATGTCACAGTGCACTCTGAGAGATGTAGTCATTTCTTCTTGTGTGTGTGTGGCATTGCCTGGCACTGCATCCCCAGCTGCCCACCTCCTGCCAGTCTCCTACCTGCTCCATCCTCCTGCTCTTCTCCAGCTCCAGTCCAGGCTCCTCTGTGAATGTCTCCTGGGCTGCAGGGATGGGTTTCTCTGGATGCCAGTGATCAGCTTCTTTAGCACTTGCTTCTGAAACAGGAAGTCTGTGCATGAAGCAAAGGAAGAGAGACTGAGTGACCTCCCTCCAGCCCTGTGCAGGGTTTGCAATATGAAACTAGGTGGGTTGGGCTAATGATGTGTTATTTAAAGATTTATTTACAGGATCAAGCAGGGGTCAGTAAGATCCTGGCAGAGAAACAGAAAAGGCTAGTGAACTGCTCTGCACATTTTCACCCCTGAGTGGCTCAGTGTCCCCATAATTAAAAAAAAGAGAGAGAGAGAGAGCTGTAGTCCTTCCTAGGAGGGATAACTGTGGGTGTGTCACATCGCACTCTGGGAGCAGTAGTCCTTCCTAGGATGCATTACTATGTGGGACAGACCCAGTGCACTCTGGGAGCTGTAGTCTCTCCTAGGAGAAATTAATGTGTAAGAATGTCACTTTGCATTTTGGGAGTTGTAGTTCTTCCTAGGTGGGATTACTGTGTAGGAGTGTCACAGTGCACTCTGGGAGCTGTAGTCCTTCCTCTGTTTAGGACAGAGCATGTGTGTCAGGAAGCAGAAAGTGACAGTCAGAGGGAGAGAGAGAGCGAGAGAGAATGTAAAGAGATGTGTGAGGGGAGGAGAATAAGGAACAAGAGCCTGAGGTGCTAAACCAGGGAATGGATTGAGCAGTGCCAGGCTCATTTCTTCTTGTGTGTGTGTGTGTGTGTGGCATTGCCTGGCACTGCATCACCTGCTGCCCACCTCCTGCCAGTCTCCTACCTGCTCCATCCTCCTGCCCTTCTCCAGCTCCTCTGTGAATGTCTCCTGGGCTGCAGGGATGGGTTTCTCTGGAAGCCAGTGATCAGCTTCTTTAGCACTTGCTTCTGAAACAGGAAGTCTGTGCATTGAACAAAGGAAACGAGACTGAGACTGAGACTGAGACACCTCCCTCCAGCCCTGTGAAGGGTTTGCAAATGAGACTGGGCTAATGTTGTGTTATTTAATGATTCATTTACAGGATCAAGGAGGAGTCAGAAGAGGCTAGTGAACTGGGCTGCACATTTTCACCCCTGACTGGCAGAAGAAGAAAACTCAGTTTGTGTAGGACAGAGTGGGTGTGTCACATCGCACTCTGGGAGCTGTAGTCCTTCCTAGAAAGGTTTACTGTACAAGACTGTCATAGTGCATTCTGGGAGTTGTAGTCCTTCCTAGGATGCATTACTATGAGGGACAGACCCAGTGCACTCTGGGAGCTGTAGTCCTTCCTAGGAGGGATTACTGTGTGGGAGTGTTACACTGCACTCTGGGTGCTGTAGTCCTTCCTAGAAAGGTTTACTGTGCAAGACTGTCATAGTGCATACTGGGAGTTGTAGTCCTTACTAGGATGCATTACTATGTGGGACAGACCCAGTGCACTCTGAGAGATGTAGTCCTTCCTAGAAGGGTCATAGTGCACTCTGGGAGCTGTAGTCCTACCTGTGAAGCAGCTGCAGTCATTTTCCTTCCCTTCTCCTGCCCTGGGCTTTGTTGGGAATCAGAGTCTCCTCATAGAGAGAAGCAAGAAGGAACCCCTGGACCATTAGGACCGCCCTATGTGGAAGGTGACAAATCACAGTGTCAGAGGGGCTGGACCTTGTCCTCTACTGCCCTGCCTCAGAAGGGGCGTGGTCTCCATCTCCTCCTGTGCTCTCAATCTAATATTCTTGTTCTCAATCTAACCTCAGTGTGAGACATCATAGAGTCTCTCATGCTGTGTTCTCAATCTAACCTCCTTGTTCTCAATCTAACCTCCTTGTGAGAGACATCATAGAGTCTCTGTTCTCAATCTAACCTCCTTGTTCTCAATCTACCCTGCTTGTGAGTGACATCATAGAGTCTCTCTCATGCTGTGCTCTCAATCTAACCTCCTGTTTCTCAATCTACCCTGCTTGTGAGTGACATCATAGAGTCTCTCTCATGCTGTGTTCTCAATCTAACCTCCTTGTTCTCAATCTACCCTGCTTGTGAGTGACATCATAGAGTCTCTCTCATGCTGTGCTCTCAATCTAACCTCCTGTTTCTCAATCTACCCTGCTTGTGAGTGACATCATAGAGTCTCTCTCATGCTGTGTTCTCAATCTAACCTCCTGTTTCTCAATCTACCCTGCTTGTGAGTGACATCATAGAGTCTCTCTCATGCTGTGTTCTCAATCTAACCTGCTTGTTCTCAATCTACCCTCCTTGTGAGTGACGTCATAGAGTCACTTCCTGGGTGTGAGAGCAGAGAGAGGCAGCACCAACTCCCTCTTTATCTTGAGACACATCAGCTGCTGCCACCTGTGGCCGGATGTTTCACTCAGATGCTGCAGAGAAAACAGTTTCCAGGGCTGCCAGTCTCCTACCTGCTCAGCACAAACCCCAAGAGCCATCCTCCTGCCCTTCATCCCTGGGGGCAGATCTGGGAAATGGGAATCAGAGAGAAGCAGGAAGGAACTCCTGGACCATTAGGACCGCCCTAGGTGGAATCTGACAAATCACAGTGTCGGAAGGGCGGGATCTTGTCCTGCACTCCTCCTGCCTGAGTCTTGTGACCAAACAATGGAAGGGGCGTGGTCTCCCTCTCATGCTGTGTTCTCAATCTAACCTCCTTGTGAGTGACATCATAGAGTCTCTCTCATGCTGTGTTCTCAATCTACCCTGCTTGTGAGTGACATCATAGTCAGTTCCTGTGAGAGCAGAGAGAGGCAGCACCAAGTCCCTCTTTATCTTGAGACACATCAGCTGCTGCCACCTGTGGCCGGATGTTTCACTCAGATGCTGCAGAGAAAACAGGGGGGCAGATCTGGGCTTCCTTTCTTCTACTGATCACACCTCTCTCTATACAGCCTTGCAACCTTCTCACTACGGCCACCGCCTTGTCACACTGTTTCGTCGCCTTCAGATCCTCGGATACTATCACCCCAAGATCCCTCTCCCCCTCAGTACCTATCAGACTCTCACCGCCTAACACATAAGTCTCTCGCGGGTTTCTACTCCTTAAGTGCATCACTTTGCATTTCTTCGCATTGAATTGTAATTGCCAAACCTTAGATCATTCTTCTAGCTTCCTCAGATCCTTTTTCATGCTTTCCACACCCTCCCGGGTGTCCACTCTGTTGCAAATCTTAGTATCATCCGCAAATAGGCAAACTTTACCTTCTAACCCTTCGGCAATGTCACTCACAAATATATTGAACAGAATCGTCCCCAGCACCGATCCTTGAGGCACTCCACTACTCACCTTTCCCTCCTCCGAGCGAACTCCATTTACCACCATCCTCTGTCGTCTGTCCATCAACCAGTTCCTAATCCAGTTCACCACTTCGGGACCTATCTTCAGCCCATCGAGTTTATTTAACAGCCTCCTGTGGGGAACCGTGTCAAAAGCTTTGTTAAAATCTAAGTAAATTACGTCTATAGAATGTCGATTATTCAATTCTCCAGTTACCCAATCAAAGAATTCAATGAGATTCGTTTGGCACGATTTCCCTCTGGTAAAACCATGTTGTCTCGGATCTTGCAACTTATTGGCTTCCAGGAAATTCACTATCCTTTCCTTCAGCATCGCTTCCATTACTTTTCCAATAACCGAAATGAGGCTTACCGGCCTGTCCAGCTTCTTCCCTATCACCACTTTTGTGAAGAGGGACCACCTCCTCTGTTCTCCAATCCCTCTGAACCTCTCCCGTCTCCAAGGATTTATTAAACAAATCTTTAAGAGGACCCGCAAGAACATCTCTGAGCTCCCTCAATATTCTGGGGTGGATCCCGTCCGGTCCCATGGCTTTGTCTACCTTTAGCTTTCCAAGTTGTTGATACACACTCTCTTCCGTGAACGGTGCTCTATCCACTCCGTTCTCAGGTGTACTTTTGCCAGTCCCTTGTGGTCCTTCTCCAGGATTTTCTTCATTGAAAACAGAACAAAAGTATCTATTTAGCAAATTGGCTTTTTCTTCATCATTATCTACATAGCGTTTTGCTGTATCTTTTAGTCTCACAATTCCCTTTTTAGTCATTCTCCTTTCACTAATATACCTGAAGAAATTTTTGTCGCCCCCCCCCTTACATTTCTAGCCATTTGTTCTTCCGCTTGCGCCTTCGCCAGACGTACCTCTCTCTTGGCTTCTTTCAGTTTCATCCGGTATTCCTCCCCGTGTTCCTGTTCTTGAGTTTTTGTGTATTTCTGGAACGCCAACTCTTTAGCCTTTATTTTCTCAGCCACTTGCTTGGAGAACCATATCGGTTTCCTTTTTCTCTTGCTTTTATTTACTCTCCTTACATAAAGGTCTGTGGCCCTATTTATTGCTTCTTTCATCCTGGACCACTGTCCTTCCACTTCTTGTACGTCCGCCCAGCCCATCAGCTCCTTCCTCAGGTATTCCCCCATTTTACTAAAGTCAGCACGCTTGAAATCCAGGACTTTGAGTTTAGAGTGGCTGCCCTCCACTTCAGCTGTCATATCAAACCAAACCGTTTGATGGTCGCTGCTTCCCAGGTGTGCACCCACTCGGACATTTGACACACTATCCCCATTTGTGAGCACCAGATCCAGCGTCGCTCCCTCCCTCGTGGGTTCCGTCACCATTTGTCTGAGCAGAGCACTTTGAAAGGCATCCACGATCTCTCTACTTCTTTCCGATTTCGCAGACGGAACCTTCCAATCTACATCCTGGCTTTCCATTTATCTTGAACCCTCATCTCCGTCACTCATTCTCGGAGACTTTAACATACACGTTGATGACCAATCCGACCCTCACGCGTCTCAGTTCCTCACTCTAACATCCTCCTTCAACCTCCAGCTATGCTCCACCACCTCGACTCACCGAGACGGCCACTGTCTTGACCTCGTCCTCTCCTCCTCCGGCTCCCCCTCCAATTTCCACACTTCAGCTCTTCCTATCTCGGATCATCACCTGATCACCTTCACACTTCTTCACACCCCACCTCAGCCCCGTCCAACTCTAACCACTACCTCCAGGAATCTCCAGGCTATTGACCCTCCCACCTTATCCTCTTGTATCTCCAATCTCCTCCCCTCCATCTTGTCCTCCGAGTCTGTCGACAAGGCTGTCTCCGCATACAATGCCACTCTCTCCTCTGCTCTGGACACCCTCGCTCCATCCACCTCCCATCCCACAAAGCGTACTAATCCCCAGCCTTGGCTGACCCCTTGCATCCGCTACCTTCGTTCCTGCACCTGATCTGCCGAACGCCTCTGGAGGAAATCTCGCACCCATTCAGATTTCCTTCACTACAAATTCATGCTATCCTCCCTCCACTCCTCCCTATTCCTTGCCAAACAGGACTATTACACCCAACTGACCAATTCTCTCAGCTCCAACCCCCGTCGTCTCTTCGCCACCCTTAACTCCCTCCTCAAAGTGCCATCCGCTCCTACCCCCCCTCACTCTCCCCTCAATCACTGGCCGATTACTTCCGCGACAAGGTGCAAAAGATCAACCTTGAGTTCACTACCAAACCATCTCCTCCTTTTCACCCTTCAACCCTCGACCAACCAACCCAGGCCTCTTTCTCCTCCTTTCCGGACATCACCGAGGAGGAAACCGCTCGCCTTCTTTCCTGCTCGAAAAGTACCACCTGTTCCTCTGATCCCATCCCCACCAACTTACTTAACACCATCTCTCATACTGTCACCCCCTCCATCTGTCATATCCTCAACCTCTCTCTCTCCACTGCAACTGTCCCTGACACCTTCAAGCACGCCGTAGTCACACCTCTCCTCAAAAAACCATCACTTGACCCTACCTGTCCCTCCAACTACGGCCCCATCTCCCTCCTACCCTTCCTCTCTAAAATACTTGAGCACGCCATTCACAGCCGCTGCCTTGATTTTCTCTCCTCTCATGCCATCCTCGATCCACTTCAATTCGGTTTTCGCCCTCTACACTCGACAGAAACAGCACTCTCTAAAGTCTGTAATGATCTGTTCCTTGCCAAATCCAGAGGCCACTACTCCATCCTCATCCTCCTCGATCTATCTGCCGCTTTTGACACTGTCAATCATGATTTACTTCTTGCCACACTGTCCTCATTTGGGTTCCAGGGCTCTGTCCTCTCCTGGTTCTCCTCCTATCTCTCCCACCGCACCTTCAGAGTTCACTCTCATGGATCCTCCTCCACCCCCATCCCGCTATCTGTTGGTGTTTCCCAGGGATCTGTCCTTGGACCCCTTCTCTTCTCAATCTACACCTCTTCCCTGGGCTCACTGATCTCATCTCATGGCTTCCAGTATCATCTCTATGCTGATGACACCCAGCTGTATCTCTCCACACCAGACATCACTGCGGAGACCCAGGCAAAGGTATCAGCCTGCTTATCCGACATTGCTGCCTGGATGTCCAACCGCCACCTGAAACTGAACATGTCCAACACCGAGCTCATCGTCTGCCCACCAAAACCCACTTCTCCTCTTCCTCCACTTTCTATCTCAGTTGATAACATCCTCATCCTCCCCGTCTCATCTGCCCGCAACCTCGGAGTCGTCATTGACTCCTCCCTCTCCTTTTCCTCTCCTCTCACGAAGTTACTCAGACCAACTTTATTTTGTTAATATAAGCACAACAAAATTGATCAGTACTGGGACTGGTGCTATTTAACATATTTATACATTATTCTGATTTGGGCAACCCTGAGAGAAGGAAGCCCATCTCCCGAGTTGTGTTGGAAGATGGGCGCCCTTCTCTTTTGAAAATGCCCCCGATAGTAACATAGTAAATGACGGCAGATAAAGACCTCTGCGGTCCATCCAGTCTGCCCAACAAGATAAACACAAACCCTCTTCCCAGGTGGCAATAGGCCATGTGTTTGTTAGTTTTATCCCACAGATCAAGAAAAAGAGACAGCTGGTGGATCGACAGCTGTGCATCCCTCGCAATCATACACCAAACCTAGAGACGAACCCAACCATAGCATCAAGAAAAAAAGGACAGAACATGAACAGCAGCACTGAGACCACCGATCACCCCTACTGTTCAAAGGGACACCATAATCAGAGCAAGCCATAAAAGTAAGCATTTATGTTTTTAGGTTTTGCATCCTATTTTGATGCCGCATCTTTTCTCACAGCTCTTGACAGACTTACAAAATGGCAATTATATCTGCATTCCACGTGGTGTCCATACGTTGCGATGTTGACAGCCATCTTGTCGGTGCCATGTTATGTTGGTGGCCATCTTGATGAACCCTCCCCACCTGTGAATGATAGGCCATGTGTTCGTTAGTTTGATGATGTTCTATTTTTTCATCCCAGACATCATGAAAAAGAGACGGCTGGTGAAACATCGACTCCTGGGCACCCAACACAGTGCAATCACTGTCAAGTGGTGCCCCCTAGAGATGAATCCAATCATTTGGAAAAATGACTGGGGAGCACAAGAGGGAGAAAGAGGGAGCGCGGTGATACCAGAGCACAGAGCGGATCTTCGGACATGGACACCACCAACAGCGAGAATGAGCCCGGTAGTGATTCTGTTATAGACCCTGAACCAGTGAGATATATAGAGTTTATGGACTAGAACCTCACCAAGTTACTCAGACCAACTTTATTTTGTTAATATAAGCACAACAAAATTGATCAGTACTGGGACTGGTGCTATTTAACATATTTATACATTTATTTATTTTTAAAAAGTTATATACCACCTCTAACTGGAAATCGGAATGAGTGAGTTGATTACATTTGCAGATGAAACAAAACTATTCAAGGTTGTTAAAACACGTGCGGACTGTGAAAAATTGCAGGAAGCCCTTAGGAGATTGGAAGACTGGGTGTCCAAATGGCAGATGAAATTTAATGTAGACAAATGCAAAGTGATGCACATTTGGAAGAATAATCCTAATTATAATTACCTGATGCTAGGGTCCACCTTGGGGGGGGGGGGGGGGGGGTCTGCATTCAAGAAATAGATCTGAAAAAGATCTAGGTGTTATTGTAGATAATATACTAAATCTTCTGTCCAGTGTGAGGCAGCAGCCAAAAAAGCAAACAGGATTCTAGGAATTATTAAGAAAGGGATGGTAAATAACACCAAAAATTCTATAATGCCTCTGTATCGCTCTCCCCGTCTGTACATATCAGACTCTCACCGCCTAACACATATTTCTACTCCCTAAGTGCATCACTTTGCATTTCTTCGCATTGAATTTTAATTGCCAAACCTTAGACCATTCTTCTAGCTTCTGCAGATGTACAGTTCAGGCAGGTGGAGAGAGGTGTCCTAACTGCCGGCTGTAAGGATCGTCTAAAACAACATACAAACCTGACATCCAAAAATGAGAGAGAATGCTTGTCTATAATTGCGACTCTTACACAGAAAAAAAGCACAAATGCAAAGTCATAAAATGTTTGCAGTGTGGTGATCCTGTACTGAAAGGCGAATAACATTTATGCTATATGACAAGGCTGGATAGACGTAAAACATATGAAAGGTATATCATTTAAGACTGTGAATATATGCAGGAGACAGGGTTACACATCCATAAAGATCCTCTAAGTTTTTTTTTCACCCTTCTTCTCATTTTATCATAGTCTCTTTTTTGAAAGTTAAATGCTAACATATTGGATTTCCTGTGTGTACTTACTACAGCGCTTATATCAAATCTGATCATGTTATGATCGCTGTTATCAAGTGAACCCAGCACCATTACCTCCTGAACCAGATCATGCTCCACTAAGCACTAGGTCTACAATCCAGCTGCTCCTTGACTTCATCATAATAAAAATTGGCACACGTCCATTTTGGGCCTGAGACCTTACCGCCACCCACTGAGTTAGTGGTAGGGTCTCAAGCGTTAACCGGGTGGTAATGGTCTACGTGCGTAGAATGACGATTACAGCCCGGTTTCCGCCATGCACCAAAAATAGAAATAATTTTCTGACGCGCGTAGTGGACACACGTAAAAATCTAAATTACTGCCCAGGCCATGCGGTAGCCGGGTGATGACTCCAAATTGATGCACATTGGGTGCTCGTAGGCGTCTACGCAGCTTAGTAAAAGGGCCCCCTAGTTTTTGCAGGTATTTAAGAGACCAGTCTGAAATACCAAAACAATATGAGAGTGCAGGAAGTCTCCTAGAATAGTCATTACTGATTTTTTTTCTCTCGGCCATTTCAGGTTTCTAGTTGTTTCTTCCTATATGAACCTTCCTGTGTGAACCATTCGGTCGTTTCTACTACTACTACTTATCATTTCTATAGGTTCTTGAGGTTTACCTTCTAACAGAAGCTTTTATTACACTCCGTGCATGTAAATGGCTTCACTCCTGTGTGGATTCTCTGGTGTATTGTGAGCTCTCCCTTCTGCCTGAAGCTTTTATTACACTCAGTGCAAATAAATGGTTTGATGCCTGTGTGGATTCTCCAGTGTCTTCTGAGTGTTTCTTTCGAAGTAAAGCTTTTACCACACTCAGTACATGCAAAGGGCTTCACTCCAGTGTGGATTCTCTGGTGTTTCTCTCCTGCTTTAGACTTAGCCTGGCCTCAGAATGACATCCTATAGTATATCTCCTATCACCTTCTCCCACTACTCCAACCAGAGTTACACCTAATCACACTGACCACCCTTCAACATCTTCTGTCCTTCTGTGACTGTTCTCTTGTGCTTGACTGCTTAAATATTTTAAATTTAAATGCTTTACTTTTTGTCTATTAGATTGTAAGCTCTTTGAGCAGGGACTGTCTTTCTTCTGTGTTTGTACAGCGCTGCGTACACTTTGTAGCGCTCTAGAAATGTTAAATAGTAGTAGTAGTAGTAGTTTTGTGAGGTTTATCTTCTGACTGAAGCTTTTATTACACTCAGTGCAGATGAACGGTTTCACTCCTGTGTGGATTCTTTGGTGTCTTCTGAGTGTTTCTTTCGAAGTAAAGCTTTTACCACACTCAGTGCATGAAAATGGCTTCACTCCTGTGTGGATTCTCTGGTGCTGTATCATGTATTTCCTCAACCTGAAGCATTTGCCACACTCAGTACATGGAAATGGTTTTACTCCTCAGTGGCTATTCTGGTGCATAGTGAGTGTCTCCTTGTCAACGAAGGTCTTACCACACTCAGTACACGTAAATGACTTCACTCCTGTGTGAACTCTGTGGTGCCTTGCGAGATGTCCCATCTCCCTAAAGCTTTTATTACACTCAGTGCAGATAAACGGTTTCACTCCAGTGTGGATTCTCTGGTGTTTTGAGAGGTTTGTTTTATGACTGAAGTTTTTATTACACTCAGTGCAGATGAATGGTTTCATTCATGTGTGGATTCTCTGGTGATTTGTGAGGTTTTCCTTCTCCCTGAAGCTTTTATTACACTCAGTGCAGATGAATGGTTTCATTCCTGTGTGGATTCTCTGGTGTATTGTAAGATGTTGCCTCTGACTGAAGCTTTTATTACACTCACTGCACATGAATGGTTTAATTCCTGTGTGGATTCTCTGGTGTTTTATGAGATTTCCCTGATCACTGAAGCTTTTACCACACTCACTACATGTATATGGTTTCATTCCTGTGTGGATTCTCCGGTGTTTTGTGAGGCCTCTTTTATGAATGAAGCTTTTATTGCACTCAGTGCAGATAAACGGTTTCATTCATGTGTGGATTCTCTGGTGTATTGTGAGGCTTATCTTCTGCATGAAGCTTTTATTACACTCAGTGCAGATGAATGGTTTCACTCCTGTGTGGATTCTCTGGTGTATTGTGAGGTTTCTCTTCTGACTGAAGCTTTTATTACACTCACTGCAGATCAATGGTTTCATTCCTGTGTGGATTCTCTGGTGATTTGTGAGATTTCCCTTCTGATTGAAACTTTTATTACACTCAGTGCAGATGAACGGTTTCACTCCTGTGTGGATTCTGTGGTGTAATGTAAGGCTTGTTTTATGACTGAAGCTTTTATTACACTCAGTGCAGTTAAGTGGTTTCATTCCTGTGTGAATTCTCTGGTGTTTTGTGAGGTTTCCCTTCTGCCTGAAGCTTTTATTACACTCACTACAGATGAATGGTTTAATTCCTGTGTGAATTCTCTGGTGTTCTGTGAGTCTTATTTTCCGACTGAAGCTTTTATTACACTCAGTGCATATGAATGGTTTCATTCCTGTGTGGATTCTCTGGTGATTTGTGAGATTTCCCTTCTGATTGAAACTTTTATTACACTCAGTGCAGATGAACGGTTTCACTCCTGTGTGGATTCTGTGGTGTAATGTAAGGCTTGTTTTATGACTGAAGCTTTTATTACACTCAGTGCAGTTAAGTGGTTTCATTCCTGTGTGAATTCTCTGGTGTTTTGTGAGGTTTCCCTTCTGCCTGAAGCTTTTATTACACTCACTACAGATGAATGGTTTAATTCCTGTGTGAATTCTCTGGTGTTCTGTGAGTCTTATTTTCCGACTGAAGCTTTTATTACACTCAGTGCAGATGAATGGTTTCATTCCTGTGTGGATTCTCTGGTGTATTGTGAGGCTTATTTTATGAGTGAAGCTTGTATTACACTCAGTGCAGATGAATGGTTTCATTCCTGTGTGGATTCTCTGGTGTCGTGTGAGGCTTATTTTCTGACTGAAGCTTTTATTACACTCACTGCAGATGAATGGTTTCATTCCTGTGTGGATTCTCTGGTGTTCTGTGAGGTTTGTTTTCTGACTGAAGCTTTTATTACACTCAGTGCAGATGAATGGTTTCACTCCTGTGTGGATTCTCTGGTGTATTGTGAGGTGTCCCTTCTGACTGAAGCTTTTATTACACTCAGTACAGTGAACTGGTTTCATTCCTTTGTGGTTTCTCTTCTGCATTGGGAGGTTTCTTTTCCAGCAAGCACTTGTACCACTGTCAGCAGAAGTACACAAGCTTTCATTTTTCTGAATTTTCTGGTACTTTGAGAGGTCTGTCTTTATGCAAAAGACTTTTTCAGATTTAGTCATTGATTCTTCACCAATCTGAGCTGTTTTATGATCTGTGAATGTTTCTCTATGGCTGAATTTTTTCTTACATTCAGCACTTGAAACTAGTATCTCTTCTGGCTGGAATTTTGCATTTCTTATGACATTTTCTTCCTGTCTGAAGCTTTTGTCACGACTAGAACATGCAGATAATCTGTCATCAGTGTCATTTTTCTGGTAATTTGTAACGCTTCCTTTATTGATAAAGGTTTTCTCATCTACTGTAGTTGTACACACTCTAGTTTCTGTATTATTGTTCTCATGTTTCTCTTTCTTCCTATTGAAATCTTTCCCACACTCAGAACCTATACAGTGTGTCTCTCTTATGCATGTTTTCTGCAGTTGCTGTAGTTCTCTCTTTTGACTGAAGGTTTTCCCACAGTCCGTACCTGTATATGGTCTCTCTTCAGTATCGGATCTCTGATGTGATTTCAGAGTTAAATGATCATTAAGGAATATCTCACATCCATCACACAAACATTTCTGAACTCTCATCTGGTTTGTCTGTTCTTCCACTGTTTGTGTGATATTACTGGTACAATGTTCACACGGAGCTGAGTTTCCTGTTGAAGGTTTTTGTTTATTTTGATTTTTTCCCTTTTCTCCCCAGTCAGAACAGGACGAAGTCTCTTCTTTCTCTCTTTCTGAGAACATCTTTTCTTCTTCAGGTTTCTCACTGAGCTTCCATTTATGTGCCTCTGCATTACTGTTCTTAGGGTCATCTTTTTCTAAAAAAATAAAAACAGAGCATTGTATAGTACTGTAGGAGAACAGCAGTTTAACGAGTTCAATAAAAAATCTGTATAAATAAATTGTAAATCTTCCACCCCCTCCCTGTTGGGAATACATTTCCAAGCTAATCACTACCAGGGATGAATACAGAATATATGATTATATTCAAGTTGATATTTAAAAGCACATTTTGGTCTTTGTACATAGATATCGTTTAGCCCTATAACTGCTCTTTATCAGACAGGCTGCAAGATGCAAGGCTAAACCTTCAGGGTGCTTGTTCCCCAGATAAACTAATTTGGGCGTTACCTGATCCCGAAGTTCACAGGAAGAGATTCACCATTAGCCAATCATACATTTGTTACAGAAGCTTAGTTATTCTAAATATGAGAATAGACATCTGATTGCAAAGTTGCGCATGCTCGACCGGCCGATTGGCCGACTGTTTTATGATGGAATTCGGTAGGGAACGGCTCTAACGACGACGACTTTAGTGCATCTGGGCCTCAGTGCCAGCAAAG
Organism: Microcaecilia unicolor; assembly: GCF_901765095.1. Classification (NCBI taxonomy): domain Eukaryota; kingdom Metazoa; phylum Chordata; class Amphibia; order Gymnophiona; family Siphonopidae; genus Microcaecilia; species Microcaecilia unicolor. Next base: position 145,005 of record NW_021963018.1, read on the forward strand.
TTCCTGTTTCTGCACAATAGCCCTAGGGCTTGTTTCACCTCCTTCTTCACCCCTCCCTGTTGCTGTGCTTGCAAGTGGAATGTTAGATAAGAACTTCTGCTGGTATTCTGCCTATGAACTCCTGATGACCTTACCTTGATGCATTACAGAGTTGGGGAGACTCTGCTTCACAGAGAGAAGGGCAGGAATCTTAGGAGTTACACAGTAGTCCACCATTTTATGGATTGCAAATTTATACAATATGCTGAGCTGGGCTAAGCTCCTCCATCGAGTCTCCAACAGTGGCCGATCTGGTCACAAGTGCCAGGCAGATCCCAAAAAGCAGATCTATTTCTCATGATTCATTTTCCACTGATGAGCAATGGAATCCCCAAGTCTATTTATGGGCTTTTCCTCCAGAAACTTTGAAACCTCTTTTGAATCCCTCTCTATTAGCTGATTTGACCTCATCCTCCAGCAAATGAGTCCACAGTTTAATAATGAGTTGCAGGTAAATGGCAGATGATGTTTAATGTGAGCAAGTGCAAAGTGATGCATGTGGGAAAGAGGAACCCGAACTATAGCTACGTAATGCAAGGTTCTGCGTTAGGAGTCACCGACCAAGAAAGGGATCTCGGCATCGTTGTTGATGATACATTGAAATGCTCTGCTCAGAGTGCTGAGGCATCTAAGAGAGCAAATAGAATGTTAGGTATTATTAGGAAAGGAATGGAAAAAAAATGAGGACAGTGCCTTTGTATCGGTCCATGGTGCGACCGCACCTCAAATATTTTGTTCACTTCTGGTCGCTGCATCTCAAAAAAGATACAGTGGAATTGGAAAAGAACAGAGAAGGGTGATGAAAATGGTAAAGGGGATGGGACGACTTCCCTATGAGGAAAGGCTGAAGCGTCTAGGGCTCTTCAACTTGGAGAAGAGACGGCTGAGGGGAGATATGATAGAGGTCTATAAAATAATGAGTGGAGTGGAACGGGTAGACGTGAATTGTTTGTTTAATCTTTCCAAAAATACTAGGACTAGGGGGCATGCGATGAAGCTACAATGTAGTAAATTTAATACAAATCTGAGAAAATGTTCCTTCACTCAACGTTTAATTAAACTCTGGAATTCATTGCCAGAGAATGTGGTAAAGGCAGATCACAAAAAGCGGGGTTAGCTTAGCGGTGTTTAAAAAGGGTCTGGCCGGCTTCCTAAAGGAAATGTCCAAAGACCATTATTTAATTGGCTTGGGAAAATCCACTGCTTATTTCTGGGATAAGCATCATAAAATGTATTAAGCTTTGCTGGGATCTTGCTAGGTATTTGTGATTTGGATTGGCCACTGTTGGAAACAGGATGCTGGGCTTGATGGACCTTTGGTCTGTCCCAGTGTGGCAATACTTATGTACGTTCTCTTAGGCTTATTATGATGTTGTGGTTGTCCGTCCGAGTAAGTGGAACAGACGTTTCAGCCAACATGCTGTGGCTTTCTTCATGGTGGCTGACATGTCGGTTCTTCTTACTCAAACGCGGCAAGACCCAGATAACTACAATAATAAACTTTTCAATCTGCTGTTCTTTACTTGGTTTTGAGATAACAAACAGACAATGCATCTAACAATAAAGCTACTAGCTTTGGCTCCGATAGCCCTCTACAGTAGAAGATGAAACAAGCACTGACCCAGCAAAGCCTCAACCTCCCCTTCCCCTCCCCAAACATAGAATCATGATGGCCCATCCAGTCTGCCTTTCCTGAGAAACCACTAACTCCTCCTTTTCCTAACAGATCCCATGTGCCTGTCCCATGGTGTCTTAAATTGACAGTCTTTGTTGCCACGACCTCCACCACCCTTTCCGTGAACAAATACTTTCGTAGATTCCTCCTAAGCCTATTTATTTTAACTTCAACGTATATGATACCCTAAGAATGCCAGAGTCATAGTTATTGAAGGTTTTACAGACAGGAATCGAAACAATACTCCAATGAAAACAGAAGAATCTTAGAAACAGACCCACCCCAGGTACTAATGTCATCTCGCCATCACTCATTATCAGTCACACCGGCTTCCTGTAGTGAGACTCACCCACTGCCAGTCACTCCTGAGAAGAGATTTTAAGAATAACGGGAAACCCTTACCTAGAGACATCAGGATCTCATAGTTCTCCTTCATCACCTCCCTCCAAAGCTCCTTCTGCTCCTCATCTAAATACTCCCACTCCTCCTGGGAGAAAGAGACAGAGACGTCCTCAAATGTCACCCGCATCTGAAACACAAACCAGAAACACAGTCAGGGACACGGGAGGTGCTCAGAATGCATTAGATTTCAGCTCCTGCCTTTCTTTTTGGGGTTGTAACTGTGCAGAATTCCCCCCCGGCTTGATTACCCCACCCCCTCAGTAATCTCAGTCTCCAACTAGTATGAACCCCTCCCTAAGAACACTGACCCCCCCCCCCCCCCACACCCAGCAGTTTTCTCTGCCCCAACCTTTATTTCTTTTTTTACTCATTCCAAGAATCCCACCTCTCCATTCCTCCCAGAGCATACAAATCCCATACCTCTGTCAATCTGCAGCCCCCCCCCCCAGCAGTAAAAACACCCAGAGCTCTCTCTCACACTGCACACACTGCTTCTCTTTCTGAAATCCCTCTTGCCCCCAGCACATAAACTTCCACAGCTCTCTCAAAATACCCCCCAACACACATAGCCCCCAACCCACACCCTCCACTGTTCTCTCAACATCCTCAGCACTCACAGCATCATAGCCATCCCCCCTCTCCCCCCCCCCCCCCCCCCCACTGCATATACACTCTCCCCTCAGCTCTTTTGGGCCGATGATCAGAAGCAAACGCAGGCGCTAGAGGCTGCTACCACCCCATGATCAGAGCAACCGAGTGCGTGAAACACTACTACTACTACTTAACATTTCTAAAGCGCTACTAGGGTTACGCAGCGCTGTACAATTTAACAAAAAGAGACAGTCCCTGCTCAAAGAGCTTACAATCTAAAGGACACGTGAACAGTCAGACCGATAGGGGCAGACAAATTGAGGCAATCTGGAATTCCTGAAAGGTAAGAGTTAGGTGCCGGACGCAGCATTGAAGAGGTGGGCTTTAAGCAAAGACTTGAAGATGGGCAGGGAGGGGCTTGACGTGAGGGCTCAGGAAGGTTGTTCCAGGCATAGGGTGAGGCGAGGCAGAATGAGCGGAGCCTGGAGTTGGCGGTGGTGGAGAAGATGGGTAGGCTCTGAACGCAACTAGCATGCAAATGAATGCAAAACAGGGCTCTTCGCATAAGTAGCATGCAAATGCATGCTAAACATATTCATCCCCAATGATCAGTGACCAGCACGCAAAAGATTGGCTTGCTGGCTGCAGCAAACCCTACACCATTGGGGAGGAATGGTGAACTCTGTCCAGTATGCATTTGCATGCTAGCAGGTCTCCATTCCCCCCAATGCAGCAGCCCCCCACAGGAACCTTGATCCGACCCCCCGCCCAGCAACAGGGGACTGGAGATCCAGTGTGTCTCCAGCGCCCAGATGTCCCTGGTGGCCCAGTGGGTCACGGGTTAATCCCCCCACCCACCCACCTGGTGGTCTAGCGGCACTTCCCTACCCCCCTACCTTCAGTTGGAGGAGAGAGGTGGCCTCCTCTGGGATGTGCTGGGCTTCACACCGCGCCGATGGAAGAAGACCACCTTTTGACAACCCAGACTTGTCTACCCCATGCCCACCGGATCGTTCCCACCCACCCTCAAAATGACACACTGATTACGATTTATAACAAATGACTTCTCTTTATGAAAAGTTATTCTGTCCTCTGTGCACATCCGTTTGCTGCTCTAACTTCCTCGTTCCAGCCGTAAGAAAGAAGCGACGATCGGTAAAAAAGCCAGAGAGGGTGGGAAATGACCGGGGAGGGTGGGAGGATGGGGAGTCCTTGGTGGGAACTCGCAGGATACCATGATGAGTCCCAGGGAGGTAGGGGGCAAGAAATGAAATGGAACAAGGAGAGCGGTGCCACAGGAGGGAGATGGCTGATTGGTTGGGAAGGGCTTGAAGGGCTCAGTGTACGAGTTCTGCAGAGTCACCATTGGCATCTGTGTTAAATGGCTATTGGCTATTCTTCAATACTGATAGGTGTGTTTTTTGCATGGAGTTGATGGAGACCTTTATATGCCTGTTTTTTGGCTGAGCTCTGTGGTTTATAATTGCCAGGGGGTTTTTTAGCACATTTTTTAATGATTTGCATCACCATTTATATATTTATCATTTATATTAAACATTTTTCTGTATTCATTGACGAAGACCCTGGTAGTGAATACATTTTGGATAGTTTTATTTTGAACCTCTACGATCCGCTGTCTTTTATTTATAACATACTGTAAAATAAGCATTGCCATGCAGCAATGGATCAGAGGTCCATCAAGCCCAGCATCCTGTTTCCAACAGTGGCCAATCCAGGGCTTAGGTACTTGGCAAGCAGTGGTGTGCCAAGGGCGGGGCAGTGGGGTCGGTCTGCCCCGGGTGTCAGCAGGTGTGGGGGGGTGCTCCTCCGGTGCCCCAGTCCCCACCTGCCTATCAGTTCCGTGGACAGATAACCCTCTTCTCCTGCCACCCGGCACCTGACCTAGCCTTTTAAACTGAAATTTTCTCTAGAAATAGGCATTTTCCCCATAGTTTTAAACTGAAACCTTTTCTAGAGGTAGAAACTAAACTCCTTTGTTCTAAACGGCAGTTATTTTCTGTTAGCTCATCCAGTGACCTCAATTAAGTGTTAATTAAGGTGTGGGGAAGTAGAATACTTGCATAGGTTGCTGAATCAGCTTCAAACAGCCTGTTCAAAAGAGGCTCCTTAGATTCAAAAGTATATAAAGAGGGAAGGTCCCACTGATCTTTCTTTCGGAGAAGTTCTGAGAGAAGAGGACATTTCTCTGGTAAGTGAACGCTACTTTGCTTGTGCTTTGGGAACTTAAAGATTGGGGTTTAAAGGAGGAATTGTAGGTTAGTGTTAGGCAAAAATAAAAAGCAAATTTTAACAGCTAATCTCCATAGTCTTTTCCACTTAGTTTTAAAAGCTTTGTACCACAGCATTAACAGATAGAATCTAGCAGGCACTGCAGGATCTAGTTTAGTCTTCCCACCCACCCCTAGGACAACTCTTCATTTATAGTCAGTTATTGTAATTAGGGTAACAAGAAGGAAACACTAAGTAAATCATACAATATACTATATAAAATAAAAGACACTTTTATATTAGGCTAATATCCTTAATACTGTAGCAAGTTTTAAATTATTGAAAAACTCAAAAAACACTAAGATGGAGTCAGCAGTCCAGCAGCGAGAGGAGTGCTATCCAGTCTTTTGCATTGAGTGTCACATGTATGATTATCTCCCAGTTGGTGAGATGTCATATGTTTGCGCCCGATGCAAAGAGCTCCTAGCTCTTAGAGAACGTGTCCGTTCTCTTGAGGCTAGAGTAGCAGACTTGGTGGAGCTGAGGGAGACAGAGAGGTACATAGAGGAGACCTACAGGGATGTTGTAGAGAAGTCCCACCTCCAGTCTAGTAGCCCTTGTGCTACCTTGGAGGAGGGAGGTCTCCTAGAAGGAAAGCATCACCCTGGTGAAGTAGGAAGTACTCCTTTAGCCAGGACCTGCCCACCAGGTGATGTACTATCCTCTCGCACCGAGGATATGTCTCCAAGTGCTGCCCGGGAGGGAAAGGTTAGGACAGCTGTTGTAGTTGGTGATTCGATCATTAGGCATATAGATAGCTGGGTGGCTGCTGGACGTGAGGATCGCCTGGTGACTTGCCTGCCTGGTGCGAAGGTGGCGGACCTCACACGTCACCTGGTGAGATGTCATATGTTTGCGCCCGATGCAAAGAGCTCCTAGCTCTTAGAGAACATGTCCGTTCTCTTGAGGCTAGAGTAGCAGACTTGGTGGAGCTGAGGGAGACAGAGAGGTACATAGAGGAGACCTACAGGGATGTTGTAGAGAAGTCCCACCTCCAGTCTAGTAGCCCTTGTGCTACCTTGGAGGAGGGAGGTCTCCTAGAAGGAAAGCATCACCCTGGTGAAGTAGGAAGTACTCCTTTAGCCAGGACCTTCCCACCAGGTGATGTACTATCCTCTCGCACCGAGGATATGTCTCCAAGTGCTGCCCGGGAGGGAAAGGTTAGGACAGCTGTTGTAGTTGGTGATTCGATCATTAGGCATATAGATAGCTGGGTGGCTGGTGGACGTGAGGATCGCCTGGTGACTTGCCTGCCTGGTGTGAAGGTGGCGGACCTCACACGTCACCTAGATAGGATTCTAGATAGTGCTGGGGAGGAGTCCGCTGTCTTGGTACATGTGGGTACCAATGACATAGGAAAATGTGGGAGAGAGGTTCTGGAAGCCAAATTCAGGCTCTTAGGTAGAAAGCTCAAATCCAGATCCTCTAGGGTAGCATTTTCTGAAATGCTACCTGTTCCACGTGCAGGGCCCAAGAGACAGGCAGAGCTCCAGAGCCTCAATGCGTGGATGAGACGATGGTGCAGGGAGGAGCCTATTCCGAAAGGATGGGCTCCACCTTAACCAGGGTGGGACCAGGCTGCTGGCGTCGGCATTTAAAAAGGAGATAGAGCAGCTTTTAAACTAGAAATGGGGGGAAGGCCGACAGTCGCTCAAAAGCGCATGGTTCGGGAAAAGATACCTCACAAACAGGGAAGATAGGGTTTCTGGATAGTGAGGTTGCACAACAGACCGTGGTAGGCCAGGTGCCCTTAAATACAACTAAAGATCAGACAAAAGATGTCAAATCAATACTGTCAGGTACTAAGCATCATGCAAATAAGAACAACAAACATACTCTGAAATGTCTATATGCAAATGCTAGGAGTCTAAGAAATAAGATGGGAGAGTTGGAATATATTGCACTAAATGAAAAATTGGATATAATAGGCATTACTGAGACCTGGTGGAAGGAGGATAACCAGTGGGACACTGTCATACCAGGGTACAAAGTATATTGTAGTGATAGGGTGGACCGCACTGGTGGAGGGGTAGCATTGTATATTAACGAGAGCCTTGACTCAGATAGATTACAAATTCAGCAGGACACAAATCACACCTTTGAATCATTGTGGGTTGAAATTCCATGTATAAAAGGGAAAAAAAATGGTGATAGGAGTGTACTACCGTCCGCCTCGCCAGGATGAGCAGATAGACACAGAAATGATAAAAGAAATCAGAGACGCGAACAAAATGGGCAATGTGATAATAATGGGTGTCGGAAATGGTATTTCAAGCGGACGAGTCGGAGAAACTTACTGACTTCACGGTAAACCTGGAGGACGTAATGGGGCAGTTCAGCAAACTGAAGAGTAGCAAGGATAGGCCGTACAGAACCTCCTTTCTTTGGTACCACAAAGTAAATGGAGTAACGTCCCTTGCCAAGCTGATCTTCTGGCACCGGAACGACCGCACCCAGGCGGATCAGATTGTCCAAAGTCTGCTGCACTGCCACAGCTTTGACCGGAGACTTGCAGGGAGAGTGTACAAACCCGTCTCTTAAGGGTCGGCAGAACTCTAGCTTGTAGCCGTCTCTGATGACTTCCAGCACCCAAGCGTCTGAAGTTACCCTGGCCCACTTGCCCAGAAACGAGGACAGGCGTCCTCCAATCTGCTCTGGGCCATGGACCAGGGCCCCGTCATTGGGTACGAGACCCTGGGGGAGGACCGGAGGACGCACCTCTGGGACGGCGGTCTCTGCGAAAGGAATGCTGCTTGGGGGAGAAGTTCGAAGGAAGAGGGGGCAGAGGAGCCCGACTTGCCCGGGCGATACCGACGGGCTTCCTGAAACCGTCCTTTGGAGGAACCGGGGCGGGCACCACTGGCCCGAGCCCTGACCTCTGGTAACCTCTTGCCCTTAGACGTGCCGAGATCGGTCACAATTTTGTCCAGCTCGACCCCAAAGAGCAGCTTGCCTTTAAAAGGCAACTTAGCCAGGCGAGACTTAGAGGCGTGGTCAGCAGACCAATGCTTCAGCCAAACCCAACGCCGTGCAGAGACTGTCTGAGCCATACCTTTAGCCGAGGCTCTCAAGACATCATACAGCAAGTCTCCCAAATAGGCCAATCCCGATTCCAGGGCCGGCCAATCAGCCCTCAAGGAAGGATCAGAGGAGACAGAGTCCTCTAGGGCCTGGAAATCCACCCGAGGGCGTTTGCTTCCGGAGGCCTCAACCCCTTTTTAGCGGACAAGGGAGCAGGGGCAGCGTTTTGCATAAGGAACCCCCCAGACTGTGCACTTCTGCAGCCTGGGCCACGGCCCTAGACGCACCCTCAACCGGCGCATCCAAAATGGCGTCCGGCGCGAAACTGCGAGGAGCCGCGCGGGAAGAACAGCGCTTAACTTTGGCCGCTTTCTTGCCGTTGCCCGAATCAAGGGCGACCATAGCATTAACGTCTCCCACCTCGAGGGCGGCCCAAGAAGAAGCCGACCGAGCAGAGTGGCCGGCCAAAATGGGGGGGGCGAGCAGCGGGGGGATGGGCGCTTATGGCGGGAAAAACCGCCGCACTGGAGGAAGAACCGGGACACTGACCGGACTCCAAACTGACGCCCAAAAAAGGCGATTCAGGCTTTGAAACCCCCACATCCCCGCTAGACGCGCACACGCGGACCGGGGAGCGATTCTTCGCGCCCTCGCCCTCCGACGCCATAAGCCACGTGGAGACCGATCGGGGAACCCCCTGCCCGCTACAAAAGGTAAAAATTACCTGCTTCTCGCTCCAAGCTGTAACAAACTGGTGTCCCATTGAGCAGCTGCAATAAACGCTGATATAAACGTTGAAATAAACGCCCTTAAAGGATGTTTAAATTTTTTTTTTTAACGGAGCCAGTGGGAGGGGGGAGAAAAGGAGGGACCTGGCACCACCAGGTTTGCACTTGCTCAAGAAGAGCCCTCAACCCCAGGCACTCAACAAAACCTAAGAATTAGGCTTGCAGTCCTAGCCAGAGCTGCTGCTGTGTGTGACCACCACCTGCTGAGATAGAGAACATACTGAGGAGTTTCCGGCAGCACATGACCACATATAGGGAGGCAAAAGTTTGCTCTCTATCTCCACCTGCTGGTAGATGGACACAACCCACTAGTCTATGGATTGATCAGTATGATGATATGGAACATGTATAGAATGTTTGTACGTTTGGGAAGCTTGCCAGGTGCCCTTGGCCTGGATTGGGCGCTGTCGTGGACAGGATGCTGGGCTCGATGGACCCTTGGTCTTTTCCCAGTCTGGCATTACTTATGTACTTATGACCTTCAAGAATTGGAAAGAGGAGGGGACTCGATATATTGGATTCTTTTCATTGAGATAGGCTCAATGCGGCAATGGAGGGTTAAGTGACTTGTCCAGAGTCAAAAGGAGCTGCCTGTGCCTGAAGTGGGAATCGAACTCAGTTCCTCTGTTCCCCAGGACCAAAGTCCACCACCCTAACCACTAGGCCACTCCTCCACTGTTGCTACTATTTGAGATTCTACATGGAATGTTGCTATTCCACTAGCAACATTCCATGTAGAAGTCGGCCCTTGCAGATCACCACGTGGCCGCGCAGGACGTCAGACTCACAGAAACAGAAGCCTGCGCAGCCTTCTACATGGAATGTGCTAGTGGAATAGCAACATTCCATGTAGAATCTCCAATAGCAGCAACATTCCATGTAGAATCTCTCCAATAGTAGCAACATTCCATGTAGAATCTCCAATAGTAGCAACAGTCCATGTAGAATCTCCAATAGTAGCAACATTCCATGTAGAATCTCCAATAGTAGCAACATTCCATGCAGAATCCCCAATAGTAGCAACATTCCATGTAGAATCTCTCCAATAGTTAGCAACATTCCCATGTAGAATCTCTGCAATAGTAGCAACATTCCATGTAGAATCTCCAATAGTAGCAACATTCCATGTAGAATCTCCAATAGTAGCAACATTCCATGCAGAATCCCCAATAGTAGCAACATTCCATGCAGAATCCCCAATAGTAGCAACATTCCATGTAGAATCTCCAATAGTAGCAACATTCCATGTAGAATCTCCAAGTAGTAGCAACATTCCATGTAGAATCTCCAATAGTATCTTTTATTTTTGTTACATTTGTACCCTGCGCTTTCCCACTCATGGCAGGCTCAATGCCCGACTCCGGGGTTTCAATTACTTTCCTCAATGACAAGGGTTAAGGCTGTATGATTCTTTTCTTCCTCAAACAATCAACAAAACACAGCAAGACTTAATGCCTGCTTCTCCCCTGTGGCTTATAAGGCATCCGCTTCCAGGTAAGGTCGGAAGTGACGTCATGAAAGCAACTAACTTTATACGAAAGAAATGCTTGGACACCAACAGGGAATCATACTCCATACATCTCTGCAAACCATTCTGGGTCAAATTATGGTGTTCCATTCCACGTTTTCATTAAGACCCTGAGGATTCACTGTCTGTAAAATAAAAATCCACCACTGCTCGCGTCTAGCCAATGCAGAAGCCCGATCCACTCTTTTCATTGAGATAGGGACGTGATCGATGATGAACCAACGTAAATCTGCAAATATATGCTTAAATTGCTCACAATGAGCTACCAATGGTTTTTCTGGTTAATCTGCTTTTATGTTCTGTTAGCCTCACCTTCATATGTCTTAGTAGTGCGCCCTACATAGTACAGATGACAAGGGCATTCAATAATATAGACAACAAAAGGTGTAACACATGTAGTCTTGTTAAAAATGACCAGCCCCGGGTGTCAACTACCCTAGGTATGCCACTGCTGGCAAGATCCCAAAACAGTAAAACACAGCGATGCCCCATAGTCCTTGCATTTTGGGAAAGAATAAACAAGCGATTCATTTCTGTTCCACAAGAAAACAAACTGCATAAAAGGGAAGGGGACAAGATTTCATATACGACCTTTCTGTGGCTACAATCAAAGCACTTTACATATTAAATGAAGGAGAAGCAGCTGCTGTGTGAGAAGGGAATAAAGAGCCCCAGGAATGGATTGAGCAGTGCCAGGCTCATTTCTTCTTGTGTGTGTGTGGCATTGCCTGGCACTGCATCCCCAGCTGCCCACCTCCTACCTGCTCAGCACAAACCCCAAGAACCCCAAAAGAAGAATGAGGAAGAAGAGCCTGAGGGGCTACAGGGAATGGATTGAGCAGTGCCAGGCTCACTTGTGTGTGTGTGTGGCATTGCCTGGCACTGCATCCCCTGCTGCCCACCTCCTGCCAGTCTCCTACCTGCTCCATCCTCCTGCCCTTCTCCCGCTCCTCTGTGAATGTCTCCTGGGCTGCAGGGATGGGTTTCTCTGGATGCCAGTGATCAGCTTCTTTAGCACTTGCTTCTGAAACAGGAAGTCTGTGCATGAAGCAAAGGAAGAGAGACTGAGAGACCTCCCTCCAGCCCTGTGCAGGGTTTGCAATATGAAACTAGGTGGGTTGGGCTAATGATGTGTTATTTAAAGATTTATTTACAGGATCAAGGACGGGTCAGTAAGATCCTGGCAGAGAAACAGAAAAGGCTAGTGAACTGCTCTGCACATTTTCACCCCTGAGTGGCTCAGTGTCCCCATAATTAAAAAGAGAGCGAGAGAGAGAGCTGTAGTCCTTCCTAGGAGGGATTACTGTGTGGGAGTGTTACACTGCACTCTGGGTGCTGTAGTCCTTCCTAGAAAGGTTTACTGTGCAAGACTGTCATAGTGCATTCTGGGAGTTGTAGTCCTTACTAGGATGCATTACTATGTGGGACAGACCCAGTGCACTCTGAGAGATGTAGTCCTTCCTAGAAGGGTCATAGTGCACTCTGGGAGCTGTAGTCCTTCCTAGGAGGGATTACTGTGTGGGAGTGTCACAGTGCACTCTGGGAGCTGTAGTCCTTCCTAGGAGGGATTACTGTGTGGGAGTGTTACACTGCACTCTGGGTGCTGTAGTCCTTCCTAGAAAGGTTTACTGTACAAGACTGTCATAGTGCATTCTGGGAGTTGTAGTCCTTACTAGGATGCATTACTATGTGGAACAGTCCCAGTGCACTCTGGGAGCTGTAGTCCTTCCTAGATAGGCTTGCTGTGCAAGAGTGTCATAGTGCATTCTGGGAGTTGTAGTCATTCCTAGGTTGCATTACTATGTGGAACAGTCCAAGTGCACTCTGAGAGATGTAGTCCTTCATAGAAAGGTTTACTGTACAAGACTGTCATAGTGCATTCTGGGAGTTGTAGTCCTTACTAGGATGCATTACTATGTGGGACAGACCCAGTGCACTCTGAGAGATGTAGTCCTTCCTAGAAGGGTCATAGTGCACTCTGGGAGCTGTAGTCCTTCCTAGGAGGGATTACTGTGTGGGAGTGTTACACTGCACTCTGGGTGCTGTAGTCCTTCCTAGAAAGGTTTACTGTACAAGACTGTCATAGTGCATTCTGGGAGTTGTAGTCCTTACTAGGATGCATTACTATGTGGAACAGTCCCAGTGCACTCTGGGAGCTGTAGTCCTTCCTAGATAGGCTTGCTGTGCAAGAGTGTCATAGTGCATTCTGGGAGTTGTAGTCCTTCCTAGGTTGCATTACTATGTGGAACAGTCCAAGTGCACTCTGAGAGATGTAGTCCATCCTACAAGGGTTTAATGTGTGGGGGTGTCACACTGCACTCTGGGAGCTGTAGTCCTTCCTAGAAAGGTTTACTGTACAAGACTGTCATAGTGCATTCTGGGAGTTGTAGTCCTTACTAGGATGCATTACTATGTGGAACAGTCCCAGTGCACTCTGAGAGATGTAGTCCATCCTACAAGGGTTTAATGTGTGGGGGTGTCACACTGCACTCTGGGAGCTGTAGTCCTTCCTAGAAGGCATTACTGTGTGGGAGGGTCAGAGTGCACTCTGGGAGCTGTAGTCCTTCCTAGGAGGGATTACTGTGTAGGAATGTCACAGTGCACTCTGAGAGATGTAGTCATTTCTTCTTGTGTGTGTGTGGCATTGCCTGGCACTGCATCCCCAGCTGCCCACCTCCTGCCAGTCTCCTACCTGCTCCATCCTCCTGCCCTTCTCCAGCTCCAGTCCAGGCTCCTGTGTGAATGTCTCCTGGGCTGCAGGGATGGGTTTCTCTGGATGCCAGTGATCAGCTTCTTTAGCACTTGCTTCTGAAACAGGAAGTCTGTGCATGAAGCAAAGGAAGAGAGACTGAGAGACCTCCCTCCAGCCCTGTGCAGGGTTTGCAATATGAAACTAGGTGGGTTGGGCTAATGATGTGTTATTTAAAGATTTATTTACAGGATCAAGGACGGGTCAGTAAGATCCTGGCAGAGAAACAGAAAAGGCTAGTGAACTGCTCTGCACATTTTCACCCCTGAGTGGCTCAGTGTCCCCATAATTAAAAAGAGAGCGAGAGAGAGAGCTGTAGTCCTTCCTAGGAGGGATTACTGTGTGGGAGTGTTACACTGCACTCTGGGTGCTGTAGTCCTTCCTAGAAAGGTTTACTGTGCAAGACTGTCATAGTGCATTCTGGGAGTTGTAGTCCTTACTAGGATGCATTACTATGTGGGACAGACCCAGTGCACTCTGAGAGATGTAGTCCTTCCTAGAAGGGTCATAGTGCACTCTGGGAGCTGTAGTCCTTCCTAGGAGGGATTACTGTGTGGGAGTGTCACAGTGCACTCTGGGAGCTGTAGTCCTTCCTAGGAGGGATTACTGTGTGGGAGTGTTACACTGCACTCTGGGTGCTGTAGTCCTTCCTAGAAAGGTTTACTGTACAAGACTGTCATAGTGCATTCTGGGAGTTGTAGTCCTTACTAGGATGCATTACTATGTGGAACAGTCCCAGTGCACTCTGGGAGCTGTAGTCCTTCCTAGATAGGCTTGCTGTGCAAGAGTGTCATAGTGCATTCTGGGAGTTGTAGTCATTCCTAGGTTGCATTACTATGTGGAACAGTCCAAGTGCACTCTGAGAGATGTAGTCCTTCATAGAAAGGTTTACTGTACAAGACTGTCATAGTGCATTCTGGGAGTTGTAGTCCTTACTAGGATGCATTACTATGTGGGACAGACCCAGTGCACTCTGAGAGATGTAGTCCTTCCTAGAAGGGTCATAGTGCACTCTGGGAGCTGTAGTCCTTCCTAGGAGGGATTACTGTGTGGGAGTGTTACACTGCACTCTGGGTGCTGTAGTCCTTCCTAGAAAGGTTTACTGTACAAGACTGTCATAGTGCATTCTGGGAGTTGTAGTCCTTACTAGGATGCATTACTATGTGGAACAGTCCCAGTGCACTCTGGGAGCTGTAGTCCTTCCTAGATAGGCTTGCTGTGCAAGAGTGTCATAGTGCATTCTGGGAGTTGTAGTCCTTCCTAGGTTGCATTACTATGTGGAACAGTCCAAGTGCACTCTGAGAGATGTAGTCCATCCTACAAGGGTTTAATGTGTGGGGGGTGTCACACTGCACTCTGGGAGCTGTAGTCCTTCCTAGAAAGGTTTACTGTACAAGACTGTCATAGTGCATTCTGGGAGTTGTAGTCCTTACTAGGATGCATTACTATGTGGAACAGTCCCAGTGCACTCTGAGAGATGTAGTCCATCCTACAAGGGTTTAATGTGTGGGGGTGTCACACTGCACTCTGGGAGCTGTAGTCCTTCCTAGAAGGCATTACTGTGTGGGAGGGTCAGAGTGCACTCTGGGAGCTGTAGTCCTTCCTAGGAGGGATTACTGTGTAGGAATGTCACAGTGCACTCTGAGAGATGTAGTCATTTCTTTTTGTGTGTGTGTGGCATTGCCTGGCACTGCATCCCCAGCTGCCCACCTCCTGCCAGTCTCCTACCTGCTCCATCCTCCTGCCCTTCTCCAGCTCCAGTCCAGGCTCCTGTGTGAATGTCTCCTGGGCTGCAGGGATGGGTTTCTCTGGATGCCAGTGATCAGCTTCTTTAGCACTTGCTTCTGAAACAGGAAGTCTGTGCATGAAGCAAAGGAAGAGAGACTGAGTGACCTCCCTCCAGCCCTGTGCAGGGTTTGCAATATGAAACTAGGTGGGTTGGGCTAATGATGTGTTATTTAAAGATTTATTTACAGGATCAAGCAGGGGTCAGTAAGATCCTGGCAGAGAAACAGAAAAGGCTAGTGAAATGCTCTGCACATTTTCACCCCTGAGTGGCTCAGTGTCCCCATAATTAAAAAAAAGAGAGAGAGAGAGAGCTGTAGTCCTTCCTAGGAGGGATAACTGTGGGTGTGTCACATCGCACTCTGGGAGCAGTAGTCCTTCCTAGGATGCATTACTATGTGGGACAGACCCAGTGCACTCTGGGAGCTGTAGTCTCTCCTAGGAGAAATTAATGTGTAAGAATGTCACTTTGCATTCTGGGAGTTGTAGTTCTTCCTAGGTGGGATTACTGTGTAGGAGTGTCACAGTGCACTCTGGGAGCTGTAGTCCTTCCTCTGTTTAGGACAGAGCATGTGTGTCAGGAAGCAGAAAGTGACAGTCAGAGGGAGAGAGAGAGCGAGAGAGAATGTAAAGAGATGTGTGAGGGGAGGAGAATAAGGAACAAGAGCCTGAGGTGCTAAACCAGGGAATGGATTGAGCAGTGCCAGGCTCATTTCTTCTTGTGTGTGTGTGTGTGTGTGGCATTGCCTGGCACTGCATCCCCTGCTGCCCACCTCCTCCTATCTGCTCAGCACAAACCCCAAGAACCCCAGGAGAAGAATGAGGAAGAAGAGCCTGAGGGGCTACAGGGAATGGATTGAGCAGTGCCAGGCTCATTTCTTCTTGTGTGTGTGTGGCATTGCCTGGCACTGCATCCCCTGCTGCCCACCTCCTGCCAGTCTCCTACCTGCTCCATCCTCCTGCCCTTCTCCAGCTCCTCTGTGAATGTCTCCTGGGCTGCAGGGATGGGTTTCTCTGGAAGCCAGTGATCAGCTTCTTTAGCACTTGCTTCTGAAACAGGAAGTCTGTGCATTGAACAAAGGAAACGAGACTGAGACTGAGACTGAGACACCTCCCTCCAGCCCTGTGAAGGGTTTGCAAATGAGACTGGGCTAATGTTGTGTTATTTCATGATTCATTTACAGGATCAAGGAGGAGTCAGAAGAGGCTAGTGAACTGGGCTGCACATTTTCACCCCTGACTGGCAGAAGAAGAAAACTCAGTTTGTGTAGGACAGAGTGGGTGTGTCACATCGCACTCTGGGAGCTGTAGTCCTTCCTAGAAAGGTTTACTGTACAAGACTGTCATAGTGCATTCTGGGAGTTGTAGTCCTTCCTAGGATGCATTACTATGAGGGACAGACCCAGTGCACTCTGGGAGCTGTAGTCCTTCCTAGGAGGGATTACTGTGTGGGAGTGTTACACTGCACTCTGGGTGCTGTAGTCCTTCCTAGAAAGGTTTACTGTGCAAGACTGTCATAGTGCATACTGGGAGTTGTAGTCCTTACTAGGATGCATTACTATGTGGGACAGACCCAGTGCACTCTGAGAGATGTAGTCCTTCCTAGAAGGGTCATAGTGCACTCTGGGAGCTGTAGTCCTACCTGTGAAGCAGCTGCAGTCATTTTCCTTCCCTTCTCCTGCCCTGGGCTTTGTTGGGAATCAGAGTCTCCTCATAGAGAGAAGCAAGAAGGAACCCCTGGACCATTAGGACCGCCCTATGTGGAAGGTGACAAATCACAGTGTCAGAGGGGCTGGACCTTGTCCTCTACTGCCCTGCCTCAGAAGGGGCGTGGTCTCCATCTCCTCCTGTGCTCTCAATCTAATATTCTTGTTCTCAATCTAACCTCAGTGTGAGACATCATAAAGTCTCTCATGCTGTGTTCTCAATCTAACCTCCTTGTTCTCAATCTAACCTCCTTGTGAGAGACATCATAGAGTCTCTGTTCTCAATCTAACCTCCTTGTTCTCAATCTACCCTGCTTGTGAGTGACATCATAGAGTCTCTCTCATGCTGTGCTCTCAATCTAACCTCCTGTTTCTCAATCTACCCTGCTTGTGAGTGACATCATAGAGTCTCTCTCATGCTGTGTTCTCAATCTAACCTCCTTGTTCTCAATCTACCCTGCTTGTGAGTGACATCATAGAGTCTCTCTCATGCTGTGCTCTCAATCTAACCTCCTGTTTCTCAATCTACCCTGCTTGTGAGTGACATCATAGAGTCTCTCTCATGCTGTGTTCTCAATCTAACCTCCTGTTTCTCAATCTACCCTGCTTGTGAGTGACGTCATAGAGTCACTTCCTGGGTGTGAGAGCAGAGAGAGGCAGCACCAAGTCCCTCTTTATCTTGAGACACATCAGCTGCTGCCACCTGTGGCCGGATGTTTCACTCAGATGCTGCAGAGAAAACAGTTTCCAGGGCTGCCAGTCTCCTACCTGCTCAGCACAAACCCCAAGAGCCATCCTCCTGCCCTTCATCCCTGGGGGCAGATCTGGGAAATGGGAATCAGAGAGAAGCAGGAAGGAACCCCTGGACCATTAGGACCGCCCTAGGTGGAATCTGACAAATCACAGTGTCAGAGGGGCGGGATCTTAGCCTCCTCTCCCTCTCATGCTGTGTTCTCAATCTAACCTCCTTGTTCTCAATCTAACCTCCTTGTGAGTGACATCATAGATTCTTTCTCATGCTGTGTTCTCAATCTAACCTCCTTGTTCTCAATCTAACCTCCTTGTGAGTGACATCATAGAGTCTCTTCCTGGGTGTGAGAGCAGAGAGAGGCAGCACCAAGTCCCTCTTTATCTTGAGACACATCAGCTGCTGCCACCTGTGGCCGGATGTTTCACTCAGATGCTGCAGAGAAAACAGGGGGGCAGATCTGGGCTTCCTTTCTTCTACTGATCACACCTCTCTCTATACAGCCTTGCAACCTTCTCACTACGGCCACCGCCTTGTCACACTGTTTCGTCGCCTTCAGATCCTCGGATACTATCACCCCAAGATCCCTCTCCCCCTCAGTACCTATCAGACTCTCACCGCCTAACACATAAGTCTCTCGCGGGTTTCTACTCCTTAAGTGCATCACTTTGCATTTCTTCGCATTGAATTGTAATTGCCAAACCTTAGATCATTCTTCTAGCTTCCTCAGATCCTTTTTCATGCTTTCCACACCCTCCCGGGTGTCCACTCTGTTGCAAATCTTAGTATCATCCGCAAATAGGCAAACTTTACCTTCTAACCCTTCGGCAATGTCACTCACAAATATATTGAACAGAATCGTCCCCAGCACCGATCCTTGAGGCACTCCACTACTCACCTTTCCCTCCTCCGAGCGAACTCCATTTACCACCATCCTCTGTCGTCTGTCCATCAACCAGTTCCTAATCCAGTTCACCACTTCGGGACCTATCTTCAGCCCATCGAGTTTATTTAACAGCCTCCTGTGGGGAACCGTGTCAAAAGCTTTGTTAAAATCTAAGTAGATTACGTCTATAGAATGTCGATTATTCAATTCTCCAGTTACCCAATCAAAGAATTCAATGAGATTCGTTTGGCACGATTTCCCTCTGGTAAAACCATGTTGTCTCGGATCTTGCAACTTATTGGCTTCCAGGAAATTCACTATCCTTTCCTTCAGCATCGCTTCCATTACTTTTCCAATAACCGAAATGAGGCTTACCGGCCTGTCCAGCTTCTTCCCTATCACCACTTTTGTGAAGAGGGACCACCTCCTCTGTTCTCCAATCCCTCTGAACCTCTCCCGTCTCCAAGGATTTATTAAACAAATCTTTAAGAGGACCCGCAAGAACATCTCTGAGCTCCCTCAATATTCTGGGGTGGATCCCGTCCGGTCCCATGGCTTTGTCCACCTTTAGCTTTCCAAGTTGTTGATACACACTCTCTTCCGTGAACGGTGCTCTATCCACTCCGTTCTCAGGTGTACTTTTGCCAGTCCCTTGTGGTCCTTCTCCAGGATTTTCTTCATTGAAAACAGAACAAAAGTATCTATTTAGCAAATTGGCTTTTTCTTCATCATTATCTACATAGCGTTTTGCTGTATCTTTTAGTCTCACAATTCCCTTTTTAGTCATTCTCCTTTCACTAATATACCTGAAGAAATTTTTGTCGCCCCCCCCTTACATTTCTAGCCATTTGTTCTTCCGCTTGCGCCTTCGCCAGACGTACCTCTCTCTTGGCTTCTTTCAGTTTCATCCGGTATTCCTCCCCGTGTTCCTGTTCTTGAGTTTTTGTGTATTTCTGGAACGCCAACTCTTTAGCCTTTATTTTCTCAGCCACTTGCTTGGAGAACCATATCGGTTTCCTTTTTCTCTTGCTTTTATTTACTCTCCTTACATAAAGGTCTGTGGCCCTATTTATTGCTTCTTTCATCCTGGACCACTGTCCTTCCACTTCTTGTACGTCCGCCCAGCCCATCAGCTCCTTCCTCAGGTATTCCCCCATTTTACTAAAGTCAGCACGCTTGAAATCCAGGACTTTGAGTTTAGAGTGGCTGCCCTCCACTTCAGCTGTCATATCAAACCAAACCGTTTGATGGTCGCTGCTTCCCAGGTGTGCACCCACTCGGACATTTGACACACTATCCCCATTTGTGAGCACCAGATCCAGCGTCGCTCCCTCCCTCGTGGGTTCCGTCACCATTTGTCTGAGCAGAGCACTTTGAAAGGCATCCACGATCTCTCTACTTCTTTCCGATTTCGCAGACGGAACCTTCCAATCTACATCCTGGCTTTCCATTTATCTTGAACCCTCATCTCCGTCACTCATTCTCGGAGACTTTAACATACACGTTGATGACCAATCCGACCCTCACGCGTCTCAGTTCCTCACTCTAACATCCTCCTTCAACCTCCAGCTATGCTCCACCACCTCGACTCACCGAGACGGCCACTGTCTTGACCTCGTCCTCTCCTCCTCCGGCTCCCCCTCCAATTTCCACACTTCAGCTCTTCCTATCTCGGATCATCACCTGATCACCTTCACACTTCTTCACACCCCACCTCAGCCCCGTCCAACTCTAACCACTACCTCCAGGAATCTCCAGGCTATTGACCCTCCCACCTTATCCTCTTGTATCTCCAATCTCCTCCCCTCCATCTTGTCCTCCGAGTCTGTCGACAAGGCTGTCTCCGCATACAATGCCACTCTCTCCTCTGCTCTGGACACCCTCGCTCCATCCACCTCCCATCCCACAAAGCGTACTAATCCCCAGCCTTGGCTGACCCCTTGCATCCGCTACCTTCGTTCCTGCACCCGATCTGCCGAACGCCTCTGGAGGAAATCTCGCACCCATTCAGATTTCCTTCACTACAAATTCATGCTATCCTCCCTCCACTCCTCCCTATTCCTTGCCAAACAGGACTATTACACCCAACTGACCAATTCTCTCAGCTCCAACCCCCGTCGTCTCTTCGCCACCCTTAACTCCCTCCTCAAAGTGCCATCCGCTCCTACCCCCCCTCACTCTCCCCTCAATCACTGGCCGATTACTTCCGCGACAAGGTGCAAAAGATCAACCTTGAGTTCACTACCAAACCATCTCCTCCTTTTCACCCTTCAACCCTCGACCAACCAACCCAGGCCTCTTTCTCCTCCTTTCCGGACATCACCGAGGAGGAAACCGCTCGCCTTCTTTCCTGCTCGAAAAGTACCACCTGTTCCTCTGATCCCATCCCCACCAACTTACTTAACACCATCTCTCATACTGTCACCCCCTCCATCTGTCATATCCTCAACCTCTCTCTCTCCACTGCAACTGTCCCTGACACCTTCAAGCACGCCGTAGTCACACCTCTCCTCAAAAAACCATCACTTGACCCTACCTGTCCCTCCAACTACGGCCCCATCTCCCTCCTACCCTTCCTCTCTAAAATACTTGAGCACGCCATTCACAGCCGCTGCCTTGATTTTCTCTCCTCTCATGCCATCCTCGATCCACTTCAATTCGGTTTTCGCCCTCTACACTCGACAGAAACAGCACTCTCTAAAGTCTGTAATGATCTGTTCCTTGCCAAATCCAGAGGCCACTACTCCATCCTCATCCTCCTCGATCTATCTGCCGCTTTTGACACTGTCAATCATGATTTACTTCTTGCCACACTGTCCTCATTTGGGTTCCAGGGCTCTGTCCTCTCCTGGTTCTCCTCCTATCTCTCCCACCGCACCTTCAGAGTTCACTCTCATGGATCCTCCTCCACCCCCATCCCGCTATCTGTTGGTGTTTCCCAGGGATCTGTCCTTGGACCCCTTCTCTTCTCAATCTACACCTCTTCCCTGGGCTCACTGATCTCATCTCATGGCTTCCAGTATCATCTCTATGCTGATGACACCCAGCTGTATCTCTCCACACCAGACATCACTGCGGAGACCCAGGCAAAGGTATCAGCCTGCTTATCCGACATTGCTGCCTGGATGTCCAACCGCCACCTGAAACTGAACATGTGCAAGACCGAGCTCATCGTCTGCCCACCAAAACCCACTTCTCCTCTTCCTCCACTTTCTATCTCAGTTGATAACATCCTCATCCTCCCCGTCTCATCTGCCCGCAACCTCGGAGTCGTCATTGACTCCTCCCTCTCCTTTTCCTCTCCTCTCACGAAGTTACTCAGACCAACTTTATTTTGTTAATATAAGCACAACAAAATTGATCAGTACTGGGACTGGTGCTATTTAACATATTTATACATTATTCTGATTTGGGCAACCCTGAGAGAAGGAAGCCCATCTCCCGAGTTGTGTTGGAAGATGGGCGCCCTTCTCTTTTGAAAATGCCCCCGATAGTAACATAGTAAATGACGGCAGATAAAGACCTCTGCGGTCCATCCAGTCTGCCCAACAAGATAAACACAAACCCTCTTCCCAGGTGGCAATAGGCCATGTGTTTGTTAGTTTTATCCCACAGATCAAGAAAAAGAGACAGCTGGTGGATCGACAGCTGTGCATCCCTCGCAATCATACACCAAACCTAGAGACGAACCCAACCATAGCATCAAGAAAAAAAGGACAGAACATGAACAGCAGCACTGAGACCACCGATCACCCCTACTGTTCAAAGGGACACCATAATCAGAGCAAGCCATAAAAGTAAGCATTTATGTTTTTAAAAGAACAGGTTTTGCATCCTATTTTGATGCCGCATCTTTTCTCACAGCTCTTGACAGACTTACAAAATGGCAATTATATCTGCATTCCACGTGGTGTCCATACGTTGCGATGTTGACAGCCATCTTGTCGGTGGCCATCTTGATGAACCCTCCCCACTTGTGAATGATAGGCTTTGATGATGTTCATGAAAAAGAGACGGCTGGTGAAACATCGACTCCTGGGCACCCAACACAGTGCAATCACTGTCAAGTGGTGCCCCCTAGAGATGAATCCAATCATTTGGAAAAATGACTGGGGAGCACAAGAGGGAGAAAGAGGGAGCGCGGTGATACCAGAGCACAGAGCGGATCTTCGGACATGGACACCACCAACAGCGAGAATGAGCCCGGTAGTGATTCTGTTATAGACAAAGTGTCTGAAAATGTTACAGTGGACCGTGAACCAGTGAGATATATAGAGTTTATGGACTAGAACCTCACCAAGTTACTCAGACCAACTTTATTTTGTTAATATAAGCACAACAAAATTGATCAGTACTGGGACTGGTGCTATTTAACATATTTATACACTTATTTATTTTTAAAAAGTTATATACCACCTCTAACTGGAAATCGGAATGAGTGAGTTGATTACATTTGCAGATGAAACAAAACTATTCAAGGTTGTTAAAACACGTGCGGACTGTGAAAAATTGCAGGAAGCCCTTAGGAGATTGGAAGACTGGGTGTCCAAATGGCAGATGAAATTTAATGTACACAAATGCAAAGTGATGCACATTTGGAAGAATAATCCTAATTATAGTTACCTGATGCTAGGGTCCACCTTGGGAGTCTGCATTCAAGAAAAAGATCTAGGTGTTATTGTAGATAATATACTGAAATCTTCTGTCCAGTGTGAGGCAGCAGCCAAAAAAGCAAACAGGATTCTAGGAATTATTAAGAAAGGGATGGTAAATAACACCAAAAATTCTATAATGCCTCTGTATCGCTCTCCCCGTCTGTACATATCAGACTCTCACCGCCTAACACATATTTCTACTCCCTAAGTGCATCACTTTGCATTTCTTCACATTGAATTTTAATTGCCAAACCTTAGACCATTCTTCTAGCTTCTGCAGATGTTCAGGCAGGTGGAGAGAGGTGTCCTAACTGCCGGCTGTAAGGATCGTCTAAAACAACATACAAACCTGACATCCAAAATGAGAGAGAATGCTTGTCTAGAATATTTTGCAATAATTGCGACTCTTACACAGAAAAAAAGCACAAATGCAAAGTCATAAAATGTTTGCAGTGTGGTGATCCTGTACTGAAAGGCGAATAACATTTATGCTATATGACAAGGCTGGATAGACGTAAAACATATGAAAGGTATATCATTTAAGACTGTGAATATATGCAGGAGACAGGGTTACACATCCATAAAGATCCTCTAAGTTTTTTTTTCACCCTTCTTCTCATTTTATCATAGTCTCTTTTTTGAAAGTTAAATGCTAACATATTGGATTTCCTGTGTGTACTTACTACAGCGCTTATATCAAATCTGATCATGTTATGATCGCTGTTATCAAGTGAACCCAGCACCATTACCTCCTGAACCAGATCATGCTCCACTAAGCACTAGGTCTACAATCCAGCTGCTCCTTGACTTCATCATAATAAAAATTGGCACACGTCCATTTTGGGCCTGAGACCTTACCGCCACCCACTGAGTTAGTGGTAGGGTCTCAAGCGTTAACCGGGTGGTAATGGTCTACGTGCGTAGAATGACGATTACAGCCCGGTTTCCGCCATGCACCAAAAATAGAAATAATTTTCTGACGCGCGTAGTGGACACACGTAAAAATCTAAATTACTGCCCAGGCCATGCGGTAGCCGGGTGATGACTCCAAATTGATGCACATTGGGTGCTCGTAGGCGTCTACGCAGCTTAGTAAAAGGGCCCCCTAGTTTTTGCAGGTATTTAAGAGACCAGTCTGAAATACCAAAACAATATGAGAGTGCAGGAAGTCTCCTAGAATAGTCATTACTGATTTTTTTTCTCTCGGCCATTTCAGGTTTCTAGTTGTTTCTTCCTATATGAACCTTCCTGTGTGAACCATTCGGTCGTTTCTACTACTACTACTTATCATTTCTATAGGTTCTTGAGGTTTACCTTCTAACAGAAGCTTTTATTACACTCCGTGCATGTAAATGGCTTCACTCCTGTGTGGATTCTCTGGTGTATTGTGAGCTCTCCCTTCTGCCTGAAGCTTTTATTACACTCAGTGCAAATAAATGGTTTGATGCCTGTGTGGATTCTCCAGTGTCTTCTGAGTGTTTCTTTCGAAGTAAAGCTTTTACCACACTCAGTACATGCAAAGGGCTTCACTCCAGTGTGGATTCTCTGGTGTTTTGTGAGGTTTATCTTCTGACTGAAGCTTTTATTACACTCAGTGCAGATGAACGGTTTCACTCCTGTGTGGATTCTTTGGTGTCTTCTGAGTGTTTCTTTCGAAGTAAAGCTTTTACCACACTCAGTGCATGAAAATGGCTTCACTCCTGTGTGGATTCTCTGGTGCTGTATCATGTATTTCCTCAACCTGAAGCATTTGCCACACTCAGTACATGGAAATGGTTTTACTCCTCAGTGGCTATTCTGGTGCATAGTGAGTGTCTCCTTGTCAACGAAGGTCTTACCACACTCAGTACACGTAAATGACTTCACTCCTGTGTGAACTCTGTGGTGCCTTGCGAGATGTCCCATCTCCCTAAAGCTTTTATTACACTCAGTGCAGATAAACGGTTTCACTCCAGTGTGGATTCTCTGGTGTTTTGAGAGGTTTGTTTTATGACTGAAGTTTTTATTACACTCAGTGCAGATGAATGGTTTCATTCATGTGTGGATTCTCTGGTGATTTGTGAGGTTTTCCTTCTGCCTGAAGCTTTTATTACACTCAGTGCAGATGAATGGTTTCATTCCTGTGTGGATTCTCTGGTGTATTGTAAGATGTTGCCTCTGACTGAAGCTTTTATTACACTCACTGCACATGAATGGTTTAATTCCTGTGTGGATTCTCTGGTGTTTTATGAGATTTCCCTGATCACTGAAGCTTTTACCACACTCACTACATGTATATGGTTTCATTCCTGTGTGGATTCTCCGGTGTTTTGTGAGGCCTCTTTTATGAATGAAGCTTTTATTGCACTCAGTGCAGATAAACGGTTTCATTCCTGTGTGGATTCTCTGGTGTATTGTGAGGCTTATCTTCTGCCTGAAGCTTTTATTACACTCAGTGCAGATGAATGGTTTCACTCCTGTGTGGATTCTCTGGTGTATTGTGAGGTTTCTCTTCTGACTGAAGCTTTTATTACACTCACTGCAGATCAATGGTTTCATTCCTGTGTGGATTCTCTGGTGATTTGTGAGATTTCCCTTCTGATTGAAACTTTTATTACACTCAGTGCAGATGAACGGTTTCACTCCTGTGTGGATTCTGTGGTGTAATGTAAGGCTTGTTTTATGACTGAAGCTTTTATTACACTCAGTGCAGTTAAGTGGTTTCATTCCTGTGTGAATTCTCTGGTGTTTTGTGAGGTTTCCCTTCTGCCTGAAGCTTTTATTACACTCACTACAGATGAATGGTTTAATTCCTGTGTGAATTCTCTGGTGTTCTGTGAGTCTTATTTTCCGACGGAAGCTTTTATTACACTCAGTGCATATGAATGGTTTCATTCCTGTGTGGATTCTCTGGTGATTTGTGAGATTTCCCTTCTGATTGAAACTTTTATTACACTCAGTGCAGATGAACGGTTTCACTCCTGTGTGGATTCTGTGGTGTAATGTAAGGCTTGTTTTATGACTGAAGCTTTTATTACACTCAGTGCAGTTAAGTGGTTTCATTCCTGTGTGAATTCTCTGGTGTTTTGTGAGGTTTCCCTTCTGCCTGAAGCTTTTATTACACTCACTACAGATGAATGGTTTAATTCCTGTGTGAATTCTCTGGTGTTCTGTGAGTCTTATTTTCCGACTGAAGCTTTTATTACACTCAGTGCAGATGAACGGTTTCACTCCTGTGTGGATTCTCTGGTGTTTTGTGAGGTTTCCCTTCTGCCTGAAGCTTTTATTACACTCACTACAGATGAATGGTTTCATTCCTGTGTGAATTCTCTGGTGTTTTGTGAGGTTTCCCTTCTGCCTGAAGCTTTTATTACACTCACTGCAGATGAATGGTTTCACTCCTGTGTGGATTCTCTGGTGTATTGTGAGATTTCCCTTCTGACTGAAGCTTTTATTACACTCAGTACAGTGAACTGGTTTCATTCCTTTGTGGTTTCTCTTCTGCATTGGGAGGTACACAAGCTTTCATTTTTCTGAATTTTCTGGTACTTTGAGAGGTCTGTCTTTATGCAAAAGACTTTTTCAGATTTAGTCATTGATTCTTCACCAATCTGAGCTGTTTTATGATCTGTGAATGTTTCTCTATGGCTGAATTTTTTCTTACATTCAGCACTTGAAACTAGTATCTCTTCTGGCTGGAATTTTGCATTTCTTATGACATTTTCTTCCTGACTGTAGCTTTTGTCACGACTAGAACATGCAGATAATCTCTCATCAGTGTCATTTTTCTGGTATTTTGTAATGCTTCCTTTATTGATAAAGGTTTTCTCATCTACTGTCGTTGTACACACTCTATTTTCTTTATTATTGTTCTCATGTTTCTCTTTCTTCCTACTGAAATCTTTCCCACACTCAGAACCTATACAGTGGGTCTCTCTTATGCATGTTTTCTGCTGTTGCTGTAGTTCTCTCTTTTGACTGAAGGTTTTCCCACAGTCCGTACCTGTATATGGTCTCTCTTCAGTATCGGATCTCTGATGTGATTTCAGAGTTAAATGATCATTAAGGAATATCTCACATCCATCACACAAACATTTCTGAACTCTCATCTGGTTTGTCTGTTCTTCCACTGTTTGTGTGATATTACTGGTACAATGTTCACACGGAGCTGAGTTTCCTGTTGAAGGTTTTTGTTTATTTTGATTTTTTCCCTTTTCTCCCCAGTCAGAACAGGACGAAGTCTCTTCTTTCTCTCTTTCTGAGAACATCTTTTCTTCTTCAGGTTTCTCACTGAGCTTCCATTTATGTGCCTCTGCATTACTGTTCTTAGGGTCATCTTTTTCTAAAAAAATAAAAACAGAGCATTGTATAGTACTGTAGGAGAACAGCAGTTTAACGAGTTCAATAAAAAATCTGTATAAATAAATTGTAAATCTTCCACCCCCTCCCTGTTGGGAATACATTTCCAAGCTAATCACTACCAGGGATGAATACAGAATATATGATTATATTCAAGTTGATATTTAAAAGCACATTTTGGTCTTTGTACATAGATATCGTTTAGCCCTATAACTGCTCTTTATCAGACAGGCTGCAAGATGCAAGGCTAAACCTTCAGGGTGCTTGTTCCCCAGATAAACTAATTTGGGCGTTACCTGATCCCGAAGTTCACAGGAAGAGATTCACCATTAGCCAATCATACATTTGTTACAGAAGCTTAGTTATTCTAAATATGAGAATAGACATCTGATTGCAAAGTTGCGCATGCTCGACCGGCCGATTGGCCGACTGTTTTATGATGGAATTCGGTAGGGAACGGCTCTAACGACGACGACTTTAGTGCATCTGGGCCTCAGTGCCAGCAAAGTTCCTGTTTCTGCACAATAGCCCTAGGGCTTGTTTCACCTCCTTCTTCACCCCTCCCTGTTGCTGTGCTTGCAAGTGGAATGTTAGATAAGAACTTCTGCTGGTATTCTGCCTATGAACTCCTGATGACCTTACC
The DNA here is from genome assembly GCF_901765095.1 of Microcaecilia unicolor. NCBI lineage: Eukaryota > Metazoa > Chordata > Amphibia > Gymnophiona > Siphonopidae > Microcaecilia > Microcaecilia unicolor. The sequence goes on from NW_021963018.1 coordinate 172,848, forward strand.
TTGATGCATTACAGAGTTGGGGAGACTCTGCTTCACAGAGAGAAGGGCAGGAATCTTAGGAGTTACACAGTAGTCCACCATTTTATGGATTGCAAATTTATACAATATGCTGAGCTGGGGTAAGCTCCTCCATCGAGTCTCCAACAGTGGCCGATCTGGTCACAAGTGCCAGGCAGATCCCAAAAAGCAGATCTATTTCTCATGATTCATTTTCCACTGATGAGCAATGGAATCCCCAAGTCTATTTATGGGCTTTTCCTCCAGAAACTTTGAAACCTCTTTTGAATCCCTCTCTATTAGCTGATTTGACCTCATCCTCCAGCAAATGAGTCCACAGTTTAATAATGAGTTGCAGGTAAATGGCAGATGATGTTTAATGTGAGCAAGTGCAAAGTGATGCATGTGGGAAAGAGGAACCCGAACTATAGCTACGTAATGCAAGGTTCTGCGTTAGGAGTCACCGACCAAGAAAGGGATCTCGGCATCGTTGTTGATGATACATTGAAATGCTCTGCTCAGAGTGCTGAGGCATCTAAGAGAGCAAATAGAATGTTAGGTATTATTAGGAAAGGAATGGAAAAAAAATGAGGACAGTGCCTTTGTATCGGTCCATGGTGCGACCGCACCTCAAATATTTTGTTCACTTCTGGTCGCTGCATCTCAACAAAGATACAGTGGAATTGGAAAAGAACAGAGAAGGGTGATGAAAATGGTAAAGGGGATGGGACGACTTCCCTATGAGGAAAGGCTGAAGCGTCTAGGGCTCTTCAACTTGGAGAAGAGACGGCTGAGGGGAGATATGATAGAGGTCTATAAAATAATGAGTGGAGTGGAACGGGTAGACGTGAATTGTTTGTTTAATCTTTCCAAAAATACTAGGACTAGGGGGCATGCGATGAAGCTACAATGTAGTAAATTTAATACAAATCTGAGAAAATGTTCCTTCACTCAACGTTTAATTAAACTCTGGAATTCATTGCCAGAGAATGTGGTAAAGGCAGATCACAAAAAGCGGGGTTAGCTTAGCGGTGTTTAAAAAGGGTCTGGCCGGCTTCCTAAAGGAAATGTCCAAAGACCATTATTTAATTGGCTTGGGAAAATCCACTGCTTATTTCTGGGATAAGCATCATAAAATGTATTAAGCTTTGCTGGGATCTTGCTAGGTATTTGTGATTTGGATTGGCCACTGTTGGAAACAGGATGCTGGGCTTGATGGACCTTTGGTCTGTCCCAGTGTGGCAATACTTATGTACGTTCTCTTAGGCTTATTATGATGTTGTGGTTGTCCGTCCGAGTAAGTGGAACAGACGTTTCAGCCAACATGCTGTGGCTTTCTTCATGGTGGCTGACATGTCGGTTCTTCTTACTCAAACGCGGCAAGACCCAGATAACTACAATAATAAACTTTTCAATCTGCTGTTCTTTACTTGGTTTTGAGATAACAAACAGACAATGCATCTAACAATAAAGCTACTAGCTTTGGCTCCGATAGCCCTCTACAGTAGAAGATGAAACAAGCACTGACCCAGCAAAGCCTCAACCTCCCCTTCCCCTCCCCAAACATAGAATCATGATGGCCCATCCAGTCTGCCTTTCCTGAGAAACCACTAACTCCTCCTTTTCCTAACAGATCCCATGTGCCTGTCCCATGGTGTCTTAAATTGACAGTCTTTGTTGCCACGACCTCCACCACCCTTTCCGTGAACAAATACTTTCGTAGATTCCTCCTAAGCCTATTTATTTTAACTTCAACGTATATGATACCCTAAGAATGCCAGAGTCATAGTTATTGAAGGTTTTACAGACAGGAATCGAAACAATACTCCAATGAAAACAGAAGAATCTTAGAAACAGACCCACCCCAGGTACTAATGTCATCTCGCCATCACTCATTATCAGTCACACCGGCTTCCTGTAGTGAGACTCACCCACTGCCAGTCACTCCTGAGAAGAGATTTTAAGAATAACGGGAAACCCTTACCTAGAGACATCAGGATCTCATAGTTGTCCTTCATCACCTCCCTCCAAAGCTCCTTCTGCCCTTCATCTAAATACTCCCACTCCTCCTGGGAGAAAGAGACAGAGACGTCCTCAAATGTCACCCGCATCTGAAACACAAACCAGAAACACAGTCAGGGACACGGGAGGTGCTCAGAATGCATTAGATTTCAGCTCCTGCCTTTCTTTTTGGGGTTGTAACTGTGCAGAATTCCCCCCCGGCTTGATTACCCCACCCCCTCAGTAATCTCAGTCTCCAACTAGTATGAACCCCTCCCTAAGAACACTGACCCCCCCCCCCCCCACACCCAGCAGTTTTCTCTGCCCCAACCTTTATTTCTTTTTTTACTCATTCCAAGAATCCCACCTCTCCATTCCTCCCAGAGCATACAAATCCCATACCTCTGTCAATCTGCAGCCCCCCCCCCCCCCAGCAGTAAAAACACCCAGAGCTCTCTCTCACACTGCACACACTGCTTCTCTTTCTGAAATCCCTCTTGCCCCCAGCACATAAACTTCCACAGCTCTCTCAAAATACCCCCCAACACACATAGCCCCCAACCCACACCCTCCACTGTTCTCTCAACATCCTCAGCACTCACAGCATCATAGCCATCCCCCCTCCCCCCCCCCCCCCCCCCCACTGCATATACACTCTCCCCTCAGCTCTTTTGGGCCGATGATCAGAAGCAAACGCAGGCGCTAGAGGCTGCTACCACCCCATGATCAGAGCAACCGAGTGCGTGAAACACTACTACTACTACTTAACATTTCTAAAGCGCTACTAGGGTTACGCAGCGCTGTACAATTTAACAAAAAGAGACAGTCCCTGCTCAAAGAGCTTACAATCTAAAGGACACGTGAACAGTCAGACCGATAGGGGCAGACAAATTGAGGCAATGTGGAATTCCTGAAAGGTAAGAGTTAGGTGCCGGACGCAGCATTGAAGAGGTGGGCTTTAAGCAAAGACTTGAAGATGGGCACGGAGGGGACTTGACGTGAGGGCTCAGGAAGGTTGTTCCAGGCATAGGGTGAGGCGAGGCAGAATGAGCGGAGCCTGGAGTTGGCGGTGGTGGAGAAGATGGGTAGGCTCTGAACGCAACTAGCATGCAAATGAATGCAAAACAGGGCTCTTCGCATAAGTAGCATGCAAATGCATGCTATACATATTCATCCCCAATGATCAGTGACCAGCACGCAAAAGATTGGCTTGCTGGCTGCAGCAAACCCTACACCATTGGGGAGGAATGGTGAACTCTGTCCAGCATGCATTTGCATGCTAGCAGGTCTCCATTCCCCCCAATGCAGCAGCCCCCCACAGGAACCTTGATCCGACCCCCCGCCCAGCAACAGGGGACTGGAGATCCAGTGTGTCTCCAGCGCCCAGATGTCCCTGGTGGCCCAGTGGGTCACGGGTTAATCCCCCCACCCACCCACCTGGTGGTCTAGCGGCGCTTCCCTACCCCCCTACCTTCAGTTGGAGGAGAGAGGTGGCCTCCTCTGGGATGTGCTGGGCTTCACACTGCGCCGATGGAAGGAGACCACCTTTTGACAACCCAGACTTGTCAAACAAGTGCGGGAGGATTGTCTACCCCATGAACAGAGAGAATTGCGTGCTCAAATTTGCATGCAATTATCTCTGATCAGAGGTCCAGTAAAGCCCCCTGCTCTTCCACCACTATTTTCAGAGCGCTGTTTGGAACAGAAGGGGCTTTTGATCATCTGCCCATTTGTGAATCTTGCCAATACATATCACCAGCTGTCTCCCTCCCTCACTCCTCCCGTCCTATGGAATCCCCAAAATTGAGCCACGTTTCACCCCTGACAGCCCCAGCTTTTCCTCTTTGTCCCTCCTCAGCTTGCCCTTTTCATCTCCTCTCTCTCGCTCTCCTCAATCCCCAATCTCTCCTTCCATCCCTAGTATGCACCTGCCCTCTCGCTGAGGATTGTAGGTCAGTTCCGCCTGGACACTTCCCACCGGATCGTTCCCACCCACCTTCAAAATGACACACTGATTACGATTTATAACAAATGACTTCTCTTTATGAAAAGTTATTCTGTCCTCTGTGCACATCCGTTTGCTGCTCTAACTTCCTCGTTCCAGCCGTAAGAAAGAAGCGACGATCGGTAAAAAAGCCAGAGAGGGTGGGAAATGACCGGGGAGGGTGGCAGGAGGGGGAGTCCTTGGTGGGAACTCGCAGGATACCATGATGAGTCCCAGGGAGGTAGGGGGCAAGAAATGAAATGGAACAAGGAGAGCGGTGCCACAGGAAGGAGATGGCTGATTGGTTGGGAAGGGCTTGAAGGGCTCAGTGTACGAGTTCTGCAGAGTCACCATTGGCATCTGTGTTAAATGGCTATTCTTCAATACTGATAGGTGTGTTTTTTGCATGGAGTTGATGGAGACCTTTATATGCCTGTTTTTTGGCTGAGCTCTGTGGTTTATAATTGCCAGGGGTTTTTTTAGCACATTTTTTAATGATTTGCATCACCATTTATATATTTATCATTTATATTAAACATTTTTCTGTATTCATTGACGAAGACCCTGGTAGTGAATACATTTTGGATAGTTTTATTTTGAACCTCTACGATCCGCTGTCTTTTATTTATAACATACTGTAAAATAAGCATTGCCATGCAGCAATGGATCAGAGGTCCATCAAGCCCAGCATCCTGTTTCCAACAGTGGCCAATCCAGGGCTTAGGTACCTGGCAAGCAGTGGTGTGCCAAGGGCGGGGCAGTGGGGTCGGTCTGCCCCGGGTGTCAGCAGGTGTGGGGGGGTGCTCCTCCGGTGCCCCAGTCCCCACCTGCCTATCAGTTCCGTGGACAGATGACCCTCTTCTCCTGCCACCCGGCACCTGACCTAGCCTTTTAAACTGAAATTTTCTCTAGAAATAGGCATTTTCCCCATAGTTTTAAACTGAAACCTTTTCTAGAGGTAGAAACTAAACTCCTTTGTTCTAAACGGCAGTTATTTTCTGTTAGCTCATCCAGTGACCTCAATTAAGTGATAATTAAGGTGTGGGGAAGTAGAATACTTGCATAGGTTGCTCAAAAGAGGTCCCTTAGATTCAAAAGTATATAAAGAGGGAAGGTCCCACTGAACTTTCTTTCTGAGAAGTTCTGAGAGAAGAGGACATTTCTCTGATAAGTGAACGCTACTTTGCTGGTGCTTTGGGAACTTAAAGATTGGGTTTAAAGGAGGAATTGTAGGTTAGTGTTAGGCAAAAATAAAAATATAAAAAGCAAATTTTAACAACTAATCTCCATAGTCTTTTCCACTTAGTTTTAAAAGCTTTGTACCACAGCATTAACAGATAGAATCTAGCAGGCACTGCAGGATCTAGTTTAGTATTAAGGGGGAATAAAAAGAGAGAAAGAGAGGGAAAAGCAAGCAGGATCTAGTTTAGTCTTCCCACCCACCCCTAGGACAACTCTTCATTTATAGTCAGTTATTGTAATTAGGGTAACAAGCAAGGAGTGCTCTTACAGAGTTTTAAATACATTTCATTACCATCTAAGAAGGAAACACTAAATAAATCATACAATATACTATATAAAATAAAAGACACTTTTATATTAGGCTAATATCCTTAATACTCTAGCAAGTTTTAAATTATTGAAAAACTCAAAAAACACTAAGATGGAGTCAGCAGTCCAGCAGCGAGAGGAGTGCTATCCAGTCTTTTGCATTGAGTGTCACATGTATGATTATCTCCCAGTTGGTGAGATGTCATATGTTTGCGCCCGATGCAAAGAGCTCCTAGCTCTTAGAGAACGTGTCCGTTCTCTTGAGGCTAGAGTAGCAGACTTGGTGGAGCTGAGGGAGACAGAGAGGTACATAGAGGAGACCTACAGGGATGTTGTAGAGAAGTCCCACCTCCAGTCTACTAGCCCTTGTGCTACCTTGGAGGAGGGAGGTCTCCTAGAAGGAAAGCATCACCCTGGTGAAGTAGGAAGTACTCCTTTAGCCAGGACCTGCCCACCAGGTGATGTACTATCCTCTCGCACCGAGGATATGTCTCCAAGTGCTGCCCGGGAGGGAAAGGTTAGGACAGCTGTTGTAGTTGGTGATTCGATCATTAGGCATATAGATAGCTGGGTGGCTGGTGGACGTGAGGATCGCTTGGTGACTTGCCTGCCTGGTGTGAAGGTGGCGGACCTCACACGTCACCTAGATAGGATTCTAGATAGTGCTGGGGAGGAGTCCGCTGTCTTGGTACATGTGGGTACCAATGACATAGGAAAATGTGGGAGAGAGGTTCTGGAAGCCAAATTCAGGCTCTTAGGTAGAAAGCTCAAATCCAGATCCACTAGGGTAGCATTTTCTGAAATGCTACCTGTTCCACGTGCAGGGCCCAAGAGACAGGCAGAGCTCCAGAGCCTCAATGCGTGGATGAGACGATGGTGCAGGGAGGAGCCTATTCCGAAAGGATGGGCTCCACCTTAACCAGGGTGGGACCAGGCTGCTGGCGTCGGCATTTAAAAAGGAGATAGAGCAGCTTTTAAACTAGAAATGGGGGGAAGGCTGACAGTCGCTCAAAAGCGCATGGTTCGGGAAAAGGTATCTTGCAAAGATACCTCACAAACAGGGAAGATAGGGTTTCTGGATGGTGAGGTTGCACAACAGACCATGGTAGGCCAGGTGCCCTTAAATACAACTAAAGATCAGACAAAAGATGGCAAATCAATAGTGTCAGGTACTAAGCATCATGCAAATAAGAACAACAAACATACTCTGAAATGTCTATATGCAAATGCTAGGAGTCTAAGAAATAAGATGGTAGAGTTGGAATATATTGCACTAAATGAAAAATTGGATATAATAGGCATTACTGAGACCTGGTGGAAGGAGGATAACCAGTGGGACACTGTCATACCAGGGTACAAAGTATATTGTAGTGATAGGGTGGACCGCACTGGTGGAGGGGTAGCATTGTATATTAACGAGAGCCTTGACTCAGATAGATTACAAATTCAGCAGGACACAAATCACACCTTTGAAATCATTGTGGGTTGAAATTCCATGTATAAAAGGGAAAAAAACGGTGATAGGAGTGTACTACCGTCCGCCTTGCCAGGATGAGATGGTAGACGCAGAAAAGATAAAAGAAATCAGAGACGCGAAAAAAATGGTCAATGTGATAATAATGGGTGACTTCAATTATCCAAATATAGACTGGGTAAATGTAACATCGGGACACGCTACAGAGGTACAATTCCTTGATGAAATCAAGGACAGCTTTATGGAGCAGCTGGTACAGGAGCCGACGAGAGAAGGAAAAATTCTAGACTTGGTCCTTAGTGGAGCGCATGATCTGGTGAGGGACGTTATGGTACTGGGGCCGCTTGATAACAGTGACCATAATATGATCAGTTTTGACATTGACCTTGAAGTAACTGTACACAGAAAGTCAAATACGTTAGCGTTTAACTTTAAAAAAGGAGACTATGATAAAATGAGAAGAACGGTAAAAAAAAAAACTTAGGGGGGCAACTGAGAGAGTAAAAACTGTACAACAGGCGTGGACGCTGTTCAAAAATACCATCCTGGAGGCCCAGGCCATACATATTCTGCGAATTAGAAAACAAAGACGGAACTCCAAAAGACAGCCGGCCTGGTTGAAAAGTGAGGTGAAGGAAGCTATTAGGGCTAAAAGAAACGCCTTCAGAAAATGGAAGAAGGAACCGTCTGAAAATAACAAGAAGCAGCATAAGGAGTGTCAAAGCAAATGCAAGGCGCAGATAAAGAAGGCCAAGAGGGATTACGAAAAAAAGATAGCATTAGAGGCAAAAAAAACATAGTAAAAATTTTTTTTTAGTATATTAAAAGCAGGAAGCCGGCAAACGAATCGGTTGGGCCGCTGGATGACTGAGGGGTAAAAGGGGTGATCAAAAGGAAGACAAAGACGTAGCGGAGAGACTGAATGAATTCTTTGCTTCGGTCTTCACCGAGGAAGATTTAGGTGGGATACCGGTGTCGGAAATGGTATTTCAAGCGGACGAGTCGGAGAAACTTACTGACTTCACGGTAAACCTGGAGGACGTAATGGGGCAGTTTAGCAAACTGAAGAGTAGCAAATCTCCTGGACCGGATGGTATTCATCCTAGAGTACTGATAGAACTGAAAAATGAGCTTGCGGAGCTACTGCTAGTGATATGCAACTTATCCTTAAAATCGAGCGTGGTACCGGAAGATTGGAGGATGGCCAATGTAACGCCGATTTTTAAAAAAAGGCTCCAGGGGAGATCAGGGAAATTATAGACTGGTGAGTCTGACGTCGGTGCCGGGGAAAATGGTAGAGGCTATTACTAAAAACAAAATTACAGAGCACATCCAAGGACATGGATTACTGAGACTAAGTCAGCATGGCTTTTGTGTGGGGAAATCTTGCCTGACCAATTTACTTCAATTCTTTGCAGGAGTGAACAAACATGTGGACAAAGGGGAGTCGGTTGATATTGTGTATCTGGATTTTCAAAAGGCGTTTGACAAGGTACCTCATGAAAGGCTACAGAGGAAATTGGAGGGTCATGGGATAGGAGGAAATGTCCTATTGTGGATTAAAAACTGGTTGAAGGATAGGAAACAGAGAGTGGGGTTAAATGGGCAGTATTCACAATGGAGAAGGGTAGTTAGTGGGGTTCCTCAGGGGTCTGTGCTAGGGCCGCTGCTTTTTAATATATTTATAAATGATTTAGAGATAGGAGTAACTAGCGAGGTAATTAAATTTGCTGATGACACAAAGTTATTCAAACTTGTTAAATCGAGACAGGATTGTGAAACATTACAAGAGGACCTTACGAGACTGGGAGACTGGGCGGCTAAATGGCAGATGACGTTTAATGTGAGCAAGTGCAAGGTGATGCATGTGGGAAAAAAGAACCCGAATTATAGCTACGTCATGCAAGGTTCCACGTTAGGAGTTACGGACCAAAAAGGGATCTGGGTGTCGTCGTCGATAATACACTGAAACCTTCTGCTCAGTGTGCTGCTGCGGCTAGGAAAGCAAATAGAATGTTGGGGATTATTAGGAAAGGTATGGAAAACAGGTGTGAGGATGTTATAATGCCGTTGTATCGCTCCATGGTGTGACCGCACCTTGAGTATTGTGTTAAATTCTGGTCGCCGCATCTCAAGAAAGATATAGTAGAATTGGAAAAGGTGCAGCGAAGGGTGACTAAAATGATAGCGGGGATGGGACGACTTCCCTATGAAGAAAGATTAAGGAGGCTAGGGCTATTCAGCTTGGAGAAGAGACGGCTGAGGGGAGACATGATAGAGGTATATAAAATAATGAGTGGAGTGGAACAGGTGGAAGTGAAGCGTCTGTTCACGCTTTCCAAAAATACTAGGACTAGGGGGCATGCGATTAAACTACAGTGTCGTAAATTTAAAACAAATAGGAGAAAGTTTTTCTTCACCCAACGTATAATTAAACTCTAGAATTCGTTGCCGGAGAAAGTGGTGAAGGAGGTTAGCTTAGCAGAGTTTAAAAAGGGGTTGGACGGTTTCCTAAAGGACAAGTCCATAAACCGCTACTAAATGGACTTGGGAAAAATCCATAATTCCAGGAATAAGGTAAAATTATGTATCATACCTGATAATTTTCTTTCCATTAATCATAGCTGATCAATCCATAGACTGGTGGGTTGTGTCCATCTACCAGCAGGTGGAGATAGAGAGCAATCTTTTGCCTCCCTATATGTGGTCATGTGCTGCCGGAAACTCCTCAGTATGTCGATATCAAAGCTCCATCCGCAGGACTCAGCACTTTGAGAATTACACCCAGAAAGGGACACTCTGCCCAGCTCACCACCGCCGAAGCAGGGGAGGGGAATCAACCCAGCTCACCACCGCCAAAATGGGGGAGGGGAATCAACCCAGCTCATCCCCACACAAGTGGGGGAGGGGAATCCATCCAGCTCATCCCCGCGGAGCGGGGGAGGGACACCACACCCGCCGATGCGGGGGGATCTGGCTTATCCTGCAACCGCGGGAGGAGCTGACTGACCCCCAACACCGCCGAAGCGGGAGGGGTACAAAGCTGCCCTACAGCCGCACGAAGCGGGAGGGAGCGCCGGCAGAATTTAGGTCTCAATCCAGCCCTGTAAAACGGAGGGGAGAGGAATGCAGCAGCTCACTGTAACACAAAATCGTCTCAACTCCCGAAGAATTCAATCGAAAAGACTTGAACACGAAGATTCTCCTGAACAGGAACTGAAGACTAAACTTGAACCTGAAATGCAACCAGAATATAAACAGAACAGATATCTGGGAGGGGCTATGGATTGATCAGCTATGATTAATGGAAAGAAAATTATCAGGTATGATACATAATTTTACCTTCCATATCATCATGCTGATCAATCCATAGACTGGTGGGATGTACCGAAGCAGTACTCACCCAGGGCGGGACATAGAAATCCCTGACCGCAACACTGAAGCTCCAAACCGGGCCTCCGCCCGAGCAGCCACAGTCAAGCGGTAATGCCTGGAGAAGGTATGAGCCGATGCCCAAGTTGCCGCCTAGCAAATCTCTTCCAAGGAGACGGACCCGGCCTCTGCCATCGAGGTCGCCTGTGCTCTAGTGGAGTGAGCCTTCAGCTGGATAGGCGGCATCTTCCCCGCGGCCACATAAGCTGCTGCAATGGTTTCCTTGACCCATCGTGCCACTGTAGGCTTGGAAGCCTGCAGACCCTTACGAGGACCTGCGAACAGCACAAACAGATGATCCGACTTCCGGAAATCATTGGTCACTTCCAAGTATCTGATGATGACTCGTCTCACATCTAGATATTTGAGAGCAGAGTACTCCTCTGGGTAGTCCTCCCTATGAAAGGAGGGTAGGCAGAGCTGCTGATTCACATGGAAGCGAGAAACAATCTTGGGCAGGAAGGAAGGCACCGTGCAAATAGACACTCCTGCCTCAGTGAACTGCAGAAAAGGCTCTCGACATGAGAGTGCCTGGAGCTCGGAACCTCGTCTGGCTGAAGTGATAGCCACCAAAAAGACTGCTTTCAATGTCAGGTCTTTCAGAGATGCCCTCGACAAGGGTTCAAAAGGTGGCTTCTGCAAGGCTCTTAGCACCAGATTGAGATTCCACGCAGGCACCACCAAGCGCAGAGGAGGGCATAGGTGATTAACTCCCTTGAGAAAGCACACTACATCTGGCTGCGAGGCCAGGGAAGCACCCTTCAGACGACCCCTGAGGGAAGCCAGAGCCGCTACCTGGACTTTAAGGGAACTGAGCGACAGGCCTTTCTCCAGACCTTCTTGCAGGAACGCCAACACTGAAGAAATTGGAGCAGAGAAGGGAGAAAGAGAGCCTACCTCACACCACGATGCAAAGGTACGCCAAACCCTGACGTAAGCAGTAGAAGTAGAGCGCTTCCTCGCTCTCAGCATAGTGGCGATGACCTTGTCTGAGAAGCCCTTCTTCCTCAGACGCTGCTGCTCAATAGCCAGGCCGTAAGACCAAAGGGGGAGGGATCCTCCATCACCACGGGACCCTGATGCAACAGGCCCTGCTCCGCTGGCAGCCGCAGAGGGCCGTCCACTGAGAGCCTGATCAAGTCCGCATACCAGGGACGTCTGGGCCAGTCCGGAGCCACCAGGATTATCCGGCCCGGATGCTTTGCCACCCGGTCTAGCACCCTGCCCAACATGGGCCAGGGCGGGAACACATAGAGAAGCTCCTGTGTTGGCCACTGTTGGAGAAGAGCATCTACTCCCAGAGATCGAGGGTCCCATCCTCTGCTGAAAAAGCGCGGCACTTGGCAATTGGCCGAATATACCATCAGATCTAGGCTCGGCTGGCCCCAGCGCTTCGTGATGTCCAAGAACGCCTGAGCCGATAGCTGCCACTCTCCGGGATCCAAGGTATGGCGACTGAGAAAGTCTGCCTTGACATTCATGACTCCGGCAATGTGGTCTGCCGACAGCTGTTCCAGGTTCGCTTCCGCCCACTGGCATAGATTCATGGCCTCCTTGGCTAGAGGGGCACTCTTGGTACCTCCCTGGCGATTGACATAGGCCACAGCCGTGGCATTGTCCGACAGGACCCGTACTGGCTTCAACGCCAGTACCGGGAGAAACTCCAAAAGCGCCAACCGAATGGCTCTGAGTTCCAGGAGGTTGATAGACCACTTTGCCTCTGCAGGAGACCAGAGCCCCTGCGCTGTCCTTCCCAAGCAGTGGGCTCCCCAGCCCGTCAAAGAGGCGTCCGTCGTGACGACAACCCACTCCGGGGTCAAAAGAGGCATCCCTGCGGACAACTTGTCTGTCCTCAGCCACCAGCTCAGCGCCTTGCGCACCGCTGGGTCCAAGGGAAGGCGCACAGCATAATCCTCCGAAACTGGAGTCCAGCGCTGCAGCAGAGAGTGTTGTAGTGGTCTCAAATGAGCCCTGGCCCAGGGCACTACTTCCATCGTGGCCGTCATAGAGCCCAACAGCTGCACATAGTCCCAAGCCCGAATAGGAGAGGCTACTAGGAACTGGTCCACCTGAGCCTGAAGCTTGACAATTCGATTGTCTGGCAGGAACACTCTGCCCACTTGGGTGTCGAAACAAACTCCCAGATACTCCAGGGACTGAGTCGGGCGCAGCTGGCTTTTCTCCCAGTTGATGATCCACCCCAGGGAGCTCAAAAGAGCAATCACCCGGTCTACAGCTTTGCCACACTCTGCATAAGAGGGAGCTCGGATCAACCAGTCGTCCAGATAAGGATGGACTTGTACTCCTTCCTTTCGTAGGAAGGCCGCGATGGCCATTACTTTGGAGAAGGTCCGCAGAGCAGTAACCAACCCGAACGGGAGGGCTCTGAACTGCAAGTGTCGGCCCAGGACTGCAAAACGCAGAAAGCGTTGATGAGGAGGCCAGATGGGAATATGCAAGTAAGCTTCCTTGATGTCTAAGGATGCCAGGAACTCCCCTGCCTTCACTGCCGCTATAACAGAGCGGAGAGTCTCCATTCGGAAGTGCCGAACTTTCAAGGCCCGATTGACCCCTTTGAGGTCGAGGATAGGCCGTACAGAACCTCCTTTCTTTGGTACCACAAAGTAAATGGAGTAACGTCCCTTGCCAAGCTGATCTTCTGGCACCGGAACGACCGCACCCAGGCGGATCAGATTGTCCAAAGTCTGCTGCACTGCCACAGCTTTGACCGGAGACTTGCAGGGAGAGTGTACAAACCCGTCTCTTAAGGGTCGGCAGAACTCTAGCTTGTAGCCGTCTCTGATGACTTCCAGCACCCAAGCGTCTGAAGTTACCCTGGCCCACTTGCCCAGAAACGAGGACAGGCGTCCTCCAATCTGCTCTGGGCCATGGACCAGGGCCCCGTCATTGGGTACGAGACCCTGGGGGAGGACCGGAGGACGCACCTCTGGGACGGCGGTCTCTGCGAAAGGAATGCTGCTTGGGGGAGAAGTTCGAAGGAAGAGGGGGCAGAGGAGCCCGACTTGCCCGGGCGATACCGACGGGCTTCCTGAAACCGTCCTTTGGAGGAACCGGGGCGGGCACCACTGGCCCGAGCCCTGACCTCTGGTAACCTCTTGCCCTTAGACGTGCCGAGATCGGTCACAATTTTGTCCAGCTCGACCCCAAAGAGCAGCTTGCCTTTAAAAGGCAACTTAGCCAGGCGAGACTTAGAGGCGTGATCAGCAGACCAATGCTTCAGCCAAACCCAACGCCGTGCAGAGACTGTCTGAGCCATACCTTTAGCCGAGGCTCTCAAGACATCATACAGCAAGTCTCCCAAATAGGCCAAGCCCGATTCCAGGGCCGGCCAATCAGCCTCAAGGAAGGATCCGAGGGGGAAGCCCGCTGCACAATCGTCAGGCACGCCCTGGCCACATAGGAGCCGCAAACTGAGGCATGCAAACTTAAAGCAGCCGCCTCGAAGGACGACCTTAAAGCCGCCTCCAATCTTCTGTCTTGGGCGTCCTTTAGGGCCGTGCCACCTTCCACCGGCAACGCCGTTTTCTTAGTCACCGCAGTGATTAAAGAATCCACGGTAGGCCAAAGAAAGGCCTCCCGTTCACCTTCAGGCAGAGGATAGAGGCGGGACATAGCCCTAGCCACTTTCAGGCTCGCTTCTGGGACATCCCATTGAGCCGAAATCAAGGTGTGCATGGCCTCATGCACGTGGAAGGTTCTAGGTGGGCGCTTCGTCCCCAGCATAATGGCAGAGCCAGCAGAGGCTGAGGGAGAGACGTCCTCCGGAGAGGAAATCTTCAAAATGCTCATGGCCTGCACTAACAGGTTGGGCAAATCCTCTGAGCGAAAGATCCGCGCTGCAGAGGGGTCATCCGCTCCAACCAAGCGGGAATCCGTCTCCTCCAAGGAATCCCCAAAGGACCGTTGGGAGAAATCAGACACGTTGCCCTCATCTACATCAGAGGAGACAGAGTCCTCTAGGGCCTGGAAATCCACCCGAGGGCGTTTGCTTCCGGAGGCCTCAACCCCTTTATCGGACAAGGGAGAAGGGGCAGCATTTTGCATAAGGAAAGCCTGATGCAGCAGCAAAATGAACTCAGAGGAGAAACCCCCCAGACTGTGCACTTCTGCAGCCTGGGCCACGGCCCTAGACGCACTCTCAACCGGCACTCGCAAGAGCGGGAGAGAAACATGCTGCGCATCCAAAATGGCGTCCGGCGTGAACTGCGAGAAGGAGCCACGCAGGAAGAACGGCGCTTAACTTTGGCCGCTTTCTTGCCGTTGCCCGAATCAAGGGCGACCATAGCATTAACGTCTCCCACCTCGAGGGCGGCCCAAGAAGAAGCCGACCGAGCAGAGTGGCCGGCCAAAATGGGGGGGGCGAGCAGCGGGGGGATGGGCGCTTATGGCGGGAAAAACCGCCGCACCGGAGGAAGAACCGGGACACTGACCGGACTCCAAACTGACGCCCAAAAAAGGCGATTCAGGCTTTGAAACCCCCCACATCCCCGCTAGACGCGCACACGCGGACCGGGGAGCGATTCTTCGCGCCCTCGCCCTCCGACGCCATAAGCCACGTGGAGACCGATCGGGGAACCCCCTGCCCGCTACAAAAGGTAAAAATTACCTGCTTCTCGCTCCAAGCTGTAACGAACTGGTGTCCCATTGAGCAGCTGCAATAAACGCTGATATAAACGTTGAAATAAACGCCCTTAAAGGACGTTTAAATTTTTTTTTTTAACGGAGCCAGTGGGAGGGGGGAGAAAAGGAGGGACCTGGCACCACCAGGTTTGCACTTGCTCAAGAAGAGCCCTCAACCCCAGGCACTCAACAAAACCTAAGAATTAGGCTTGCAGTCCTAGCCAGAGCTGCTGCTGTGTGTGACCACCACCTGCTGAGATAGAGAACATACTGAGGAGTTTCCGGTAGCACATGACCACATATAGGGAGGCAAAAGTTTGCTCTCTATCTCCACCTGCTGGTAGATGGACACAACCCACTAGTCTATGGATTGATCAGCTTGATGATATGGAACATGTATAGAATGTTTGTACATTTGGGAAGCTTGCCAGGTGCCCTTGGCCTGGATTGGGCGCTGTCGTGGACAGGATGCTGGGCTCGATGGACCCTTGGTCTTTTCCCAGCGTGGCATTACTTATGTACTTATGACCTTCAAGAATTGGAAAGAGGAGGGGACTCGATATATTGCATTCTTTTCATTGAGATAGGCTCAATGCGGCAATGGAGGGTTAAGTGACTTGTCCAGAGTCAAAAGGAGCTGCCTGTGCCTGAAGTGGGAATCGAACTCAGTTCCTCTGTTCCCCAGGACCAAAGTCCACCACCCTAACCACTAGGCCACTCCTCCACTGTTGCTACTAATTGAGATTCTACATGGAATATTGCTAGTCCACTAGAAGTCGGCCATTGCAGATCACCAATGTGGCCGCGCAGGCTTCTGCTTCTGTGAGTCTGACGTCAGACTGACAGAAACAGAAGCCTGCGCAGCCTTCTACATGGAATGTTGCTAGTGGAATAGCAACATTCCATGTATAGTAGCAACATTCCATGTAGAATCTCAAAGAGTAGCAACATTCCATGTAGAATCCCCAATAGTAGCAACATTCCATGTAGAATCCCCAATAGTAGCAACATTCCATGTAGAATCTCTCCAATAGTAGCAACATTCCATGTAGAATCCCCAATAGTAGCAACATTCCATGTAGAATCTCTGCAATAGTAGCAACATTCCATGTAGAATCTCCAGTAGTAGCAACATTCCATGTAGAATCTCTCCAATAGTAGCAACATTCCATGTAGAATCTCAAATAGTAGCAACAGAATCTCAGTAGCAGCAACATTCCATGTAGAATCTCTGCAATAGTAGCAACATTCCATGTAGAATCTCTCCAATAGTAGCAACATTCCATGTAGAATCTCCAGTAGTAGCAACATTCCATGTAGAATCTCTCCAATAGTAGCAACATTCCATGTAGAATCCCCAATAGTATCTTTTATTTTTGTTACATTTGTACCCTGCGCTTTCCCACTCATGGCAGGCTCAATGCCCGACTCCGGGGTTTCAATTACTTTCCTCAGGGACAAGGGTTAAGGCTGTATGATTCTTTTCTTCCTCAAACAATCAACAAAACACAGCAAGACTTAATGCCTGCTTCTCCCCTGTGGCTTATAAGGCATCCGCTTCCAGGTAAGGTCGGAAGTGACGTCATGAAAGCAACTAACTTTATACGAAAGAAATGCTTGGACACCAACAGGGAATCATACTCCATACATCTCTGCAAACCATTCTGGGTCAAATTATGGTGTTCCATTCCACGTTTTCATTAAGACCCTGAGGATTCACTGTCTGTAAAGTATAAATCCACCACTGCTCGCGTCTAGCCAATGCAGAAGCCCGATCCATTCTTTTCATTGAGATAGGGACGTGATCGATGATGAACCAACGTAAATCTGCAAATATATGCTTAAATTGCTCACAATGAGCTACCAATGGTTTTTCTGGTTAATCTGCTTTTATGTTCTGTTAGCCTCACCTTCATATGTCTTAGTTGTGCGCCCTACATAGTACAGATGAGAAGGGCATTCAATAATATAGACAACAAAAGGTGTAACACATGTAGTCTTGTTAAAAATGACCAGCCCCGGGTGTCAACTACCCTAGGTATGCCACTGCTGGCAAGATCCCAAAACAGTAAAACACAGCGATGCCCCATAGTCCTTGCATTTTGGGAAAGAATAAACAAGCGATTCATTTCTGTTCCACAAGAAAACAAACTGCATAAAAGGGAAGGGGACAAGATTTCATATACGACCTTTCTGTGGCTACAATCAAAGCACTTTACATATTAAATAAAGCGGGAATCAGGAAGAAAAGCTGCAGAGAATAAAGAGCCCCAGGAATGGATTGAGCAGTGCCAGTGAGGGGAGGAGAATGAGGAAGAAGAGCCTGAGGGAATAAAGAGCCCCAGGAATGGATTAAGCAGTGCCAGTGAGGGGAGGAGAATGAGGAAGAAGAGCCTGAGGGAATAAAGAGCCCCAGGAATGGATTAAGCAGTGCCAGTGAGGGGAGGAGAATGAGGAAGAAGAGCCTGAGGGAATAAAGAGCCCCAGGAATGGATTGAGCAGTGCCAGGCTCACTTGTGTGTGTGTGTGGCATTGCCTGGCACTGCATCCCCTGCTGCCCACCTCCTGCCAGTCTCCTACCTGCTCCATCCTCCTGCCCTTGTCCTAGATAGGCTTGCTGTGCAAGAGTGTCATAGTGCATTCTGGGAGTTGTAGTCCTTCCTAGGAAGGATTACTATGTGGGAGGGTCAGAGTGCACTCTGGGAGCTGTAGTCCTTCCTAGGAAGGATTACTATGTGGGAGGGTCAGAGTGCACTCTGGGAGCTGTAGTCCTTCCTAGGAGGGATTACTGTGTGGGAGTGTTACACTGCACTCTGGGAGCTGTAGTCCTTCCTAGGATGCATTACTATGAGGGACAGACCCAGTGCACTCTGGGAGCTGTAGTTATTTCTACTTCTGTGTGTGTAGCATTGCCTGGCACTGCATCCCCTGCTGCCCACCTCCTGCCAGTCTCCTACCTGCTCCATCCTCCTGCCCTTCTCCAGCTCCAGTCCAGGCTCCTCTGTGAATGTCTCCTGGGCTGCAGGGATGGGTTTCTCTGGATGCCAGTGATCAGCTTCTTTACCACTTGCTTCTGAAACAGGAAGTCTGTGCATTGAACAAAGGAAGTGGAGTGTGGTAGCCGTGTTAGTCCACTCTTAAGGTTATCAATAGAAATCAAACAAAATAAAACATGGAAAAGAAAATAAGATGATACCTTTTTTATTGGACATAACTTAATACATTTCTTGATTAGCTTTCGAAGGTTGCCCTTCTTTGTCAGAACGGAAATAAGCAAATGTGCTAGCTGACAGCGTATATAAGTGAAAACATTCAAGCATTACTATGACAGTCTGACAGGGTGGGAGGATGGGGGTGGGTCGGAGGTATGCATGGGGACATCAAAGCATATCATTGATATTCTAACAGGATGGGTGTGGATAGGTGAGGGGAGGGTAATCAACAGAGACATACAGCTTTATGGTTTATAATGGGCTAAGAACCCCAGATCCTTGTTAAGTCCTTTCTGTTGGGTGTTAAAATATTCAATCATTCTGACTTCAAAGGTCTTATGTTCTTGTATGGTTTTAAAGTTACCTTTCAGGATTCTCACTGTGAAGTTACTGGTACAGTGTCCTGGTCCTGTAAAATGCTAACCAACAGGGGTGGGAGCCCTACTGGCACCAGTATTGTTCATGTGATGTCTATGTAAATTGAATCTTGTCTTAAGCATCTGGCCTGTTTCTCCAATATAGCATCCTTCGTTACATTTTTTACACTGAATGATATATACCACATTGGAAGATGAGCAAGTGAAAGATCCCTTTATGTTGAATATCTTTCCTTTGTGGATGACTTTGGGGTCCTGTGAAATATTTTGGCATAGTTTGCAACTGGATAAATTACAGGGAAGTGTGCTCTTCTGTTCCTTTTCAGTCTGTGAAGGAAGTTTACTTCTGATTAGCTTGTGTTTTAAATTGGGTGGCTGTCGGAAGGCCAGTACTGGTGGGGATGGGAATATCTCTTTCAGTAATTCATCCTCCTGAAGTATAGGTTGTAGATCTCTTATGATTTTCCTCAGTTTTTCCAGCTCTGGATTGTATGTCACTACAAGCGGGATTCTGTCTGTGGATTTTTTCTTTTTGTACTGTAGCAGATTCTCCCTGGGTGTTTTGAGGGAGGAGGCAATATTCTTGGAGATTATTTTGGGGTTGTAGCCCTTCTGTTTGAAGGATGCAGTCAGGCTTTTAAGGTGTCTGTCTCTGTCCCCTGGGTCAGAGCAGATACGGTGGTATCTTGTGGCTTGGCTGTAAATGATGGATCTTTTTGTATGTGAAGGATGGAAGCTGGAGTTGTGGAGGTAGCTGCATCTGTCTGTGGGTTTCTTGTATATAGATGTTTGTATACAGCCATCACTGATTGAGACCGTGGTGCAGTTCTCTCTCCCTCTAACTCCTTGCAAGACCCCTATTCATCTCTCCTATGCAGCACCACCACAGCCCTCCTTCTCCCTCCCCTCAGGAACACAATGACGTCAAAAAGCTGAACCCAATTAGGTTAGACTCCCTTTCCCTCTCCTCAGCACAGTCGTCATCCCAGTTCACCCAAAACAAAGCAGCCAAATCTATCAGCTGCTCTATCCAAGTTGTCATTCCTTATTGTTATAGGGAAGTTGTCCCATCCCCTTTATCATTTTCGTCACCCTTCTCTGTATAGAAAATCTAATATAATAAAACGCACCGTGAACGTTCTGAAGACAACGTTCTGAAGCCACTCAAACACTCCCTGTAGGGTTCGTGGATTCATGGTGTGAAGCCAGCCAGGCTGCCAGCCATCTCTGCCCCGCCCTCGCGTCAAACGTCATGACGTCGAGGGCAAACGTCATGACGTCGAGGGCGGAAAAAAAAACAAAGCGCAGCGTCAGGGAAGGAGGTGGCGCTCCCGACGTCTCTAGCCTTCCCTTCGCTGTGTTCCGCCTTCTTCTGACATCATCCTTGACGCCACCGAGGTAAATTTAAAAAGAAAAAAAAAAGGGATGTTGGGGAGAGAGAAGAAGGTGGGCAGTAAAGTTGAACAATGGGAGCAGGAGGGCAGGGGAGAAACGACAGCATGGATGCGAAGGGGGGGGCATGGATGCAAAGGGGGGGGGGAAGAAGAGGGCGGGCCAGGCTGGGACATGGGAGAGAGAGGAGCATGGATGCGAGGGGGGGTCATGGAAGGGAGAGAGGGGAATTGCTGGAAAGGGATGAATGGAGGGGGCAGGGGACAGAGGAGCATGGATGGGCATGGATTGGGATGGCAGGGCTCAGGGAGAGAGGGGAATTGCTGGAAAGGGATGAATGGAGGGGGCAGGGGACAGAGGAGCATGGATGGGCATGGATTGGGATGGCAGGGCTCAGGGAGAGAGGGGAATTGCTGGAAAGGGATGAATGGAGGGGGCAGGGGACAGAGGAGCATGGATGGGCATGGATTGGGATGGCAGGGCTCAGGGAGAGAGGGGAATTGCTGGAAAGGGATGAATGGAGGGGGCAGGGGACAGAGGAGCATGGATGGGCATGGATTAGGAGGGCAGGGCTCAGGGAGAGAGGGGAATTGCTGGAAAGGGATGAATGGAGGGGGCAGGGGACAGAGGAGCATGGATGGGCATGGATTGGGAGGGCAGGGCTCAGGGAGAGAGGGGAATTGCTGGATAGGGATGAATGGAGGGGACAGATGGGCATGGATGGATATGGATTGCAGGACAGGGCTCAGGGAGAGAGGGGAATTGCTGGATAGGGATGAATGGAGGGGGCAGGTGACAGGAGCATGGATGGGCATGGATTGGGAGGGCAGGGCTCAGGGAGAGAGGGGAATTGCTGGATAGGGATGAATGGAGGGGACAGATGGGCATGGATGGATATGGATTGGGAGGGCAGGGCTCAGGGAGAGAGGGGAGTTGCTGGATAGGGATGAATGGAGGGGGCAGGTGACAGAGGAGCATGGATGGGCATGGATTGGGAGGGCAGGGCTCAGGGAGAGAGGGGAATTGCTGGAAAAGGATGAATGGAGGGGGCAGGGGACAGATGGGAATGGATTGGGAGGGCAAGGCTCACACTCTCTCTCTCATATACAATGTCTTTCTGACTCTCACTCTCACACACTCTGTCTCACACTGTATCACATTCACTCTCAATGTACCACACAGTCACTCACACACTCGCTTGGTCTCATACACTCACTCTCACAGAGAATCTGTGAATCTCTCACGAAGTTACTCTCTCTCTCGCCCACACACACTCTCTCTCACACTGTGTCTCACATACACACTTGCACACACTCTCATTCTCACACACACACTCTCTCACATACACACTCACACCCAGACTCACTCTCTCTCTCTCTCTCACACACACACACTCTCTCTCACACAGTCACTCTCACATACACTCTCCCAAACATACACACTCCGAGGAAAACCTTGCTAGCGCCCGTTTCATTTGTGTCAGAAACCGGCTTTTTTTACTAGTTTTTAATAAACCATGCATTAAGACTACAAAATCTCTGACAACTAGTGCTCAAATATTTCTCTCTTATAAATTGTAAATCCGCAATAGTTGTCAGAGATTTTGTAGTCTTGCACAGTGAGTTACAGCTATTTTGAAAAGTATTTATCCCTGTGTATGCATATTGTTTATGGATATCCTAAAAACCTGACTGGCTTAGTGTGTCCCAAAGACCGGGCCGAGACCCACTGGCTTAATGGGATAGTGAGGAAACAACATTTTTCCTAAGGCCAATGTTGTTAGCTGCCAAATGCTGGAAGATGGTGCGAAATATTATTTTGTGCATGCAGAACCTTCCCACTTAAAAGCAAAGTGATCAAGTTAGTTATTCACAGTTTGGAGAACATTTTAGGAGTTTTATGCTCTCAATGAGAAATGTGAATGCTGACATATACGACTTGTCCTACTTTGCTCTTGTCTGTCTTTGAATTGAGTCCATAATTGCACTGCACTGCCACAGGATGTAAAGAAACAATGTCTTCCCCTCAAAATTTTGGTCGGTGCTTAACTTATCTAAGCTTACAATGCCACTCTCTCCTCTGCTCTGGACACCCTCGCACCATCCACCTCCCGTCCCACTAAGCGTACTATTCCCCAGCCATGGCTGACCCCTTGCATCCGTTACCTTCGTTCTTGCACCCGATCTGCCGAACGCCTCTGGAGGAAATCTCGCACCCACTCAGATTTCCTTCACTACAAATTCATGCTATCCTCCCTCCACTCCTCCCTATTCCTTGCCAAACAGGACTATTACACCCAACTGACCAATTCTCTCAGCTCCAACCCCCGTCGTCTCTTCGCCACCCTTAACTCCCTCCTCAAAGTGCCCTCCGCCCCTACCCCCCCCTCACTCTCCCCTCAATCACTGGCCGATTACTTCCGCGACAAGGTGCAAAAGATCAACCTTGAGTTCACTACCAAGCCACCCTCTTCACCCTTTAACCCACTCCCTCAACCAATCAACCCAGGCCTCCTCCTCCTCCTTTCTGGACATCACCAAGGAGGAAACCGCTCGCCTTCTTTCCTCATCGAAATCCACCACCTGCTCTTCTGATCCCATCCCCACCAACTTACCTAACATCATCTCTCATACTGTCACCCCCTCCATCTGTCATATCCTCAACCTCTCTCCACTGCAACTGTCCCTGACACCTTCAAGCACGCCGTAGTCACACCTCTCCTCAAAAAACCATCACTTGACCCTACCTGTCCCTCCAACTACGGCCCCATCTCCCTCCTACCCTTCCTCTCTAAAATACTTGAGCACGCCATTCACAGCCGCTGCCTTGATTTTCTCTCCTCTCATGCCATCCTCGATCCACTTCAATTCGGTTTTCGTCCTCTACACTCGACAGAAACAGCACTCTCTAAAGTCTGTAATGACCTGTTCCTTGCCAAATCCAGAGGCCACTACTCCATCCTCATCCTCCTCGATCTATCTGCCGCTTTTGACACTGTCAATCATGATTTACTTCTTGCCACACTGTCCTCATTTGGGTTCCAGGGCTCTGTCCTCTCCTGGTTCTCCTCCTATCTCTCCCACCGCACCTTCAGAGTTCACTCTCATGCATCCTCCTCCACCCCCATCCCGCTATCTGTTGGTGTTTCCCAGGGATCTGTCCTTGGACCCCTTCTCTTCTCAATCTACACCTCTTCCCTGGGCTCACTGATCTCATCTCATGGCTTCCAGTATCATCTCTATGCTGATGACACCCAGCTGTATCTCTCCACACCAGACATCACTGCGGAGACCCAGGCAAAGGTATCAGCCTGCTTATCCGACATTGCTGCCTGGATGTCCAACCGCCACCTGAAACTGAACATGTCCAAGACCGAGCTCATCGTCTGCCCACCAAAACCCACTTCTCCTCTTCCTCCACTTTCTATCTCAGTTGATAACATCCTCATCCTCCCCGTCTCATCTGCCCGCAACCTCGGAGTCGTCATTGACTCCTCCCTCTCCTTTTCCTCTCCTCTCACGAAGTTACTCAGACCAACTTTATTTTGTTAATATAAGCACAACAAAATTGATCAGTACTGGGACTGGTGCTATTTAACATATTTATACATTATTCTGATTTGGGCAACCCTGAGAGAAGGAAGCCCATCTCCCGAGTTGTGTTGGAAGATGGGCGCCCTTCTCTTTTGAAAATGCCCCGATAGTAACATAGTAAATGACGGCAGATAAAGACCTCTGCGGTCCATCCAGTCTGCCCAACAAGATAAACACAAACCCTCTTCCCAGGTGGCAATAGGCCATGTGTTTGTTAGTTTTATCCCACAGATTAAGAAAAAGAGACAGCTGGTGGATCGACAGCTGTGCATCCCTCGCAATCATACACCAAACCTAGAGACGAACCCAACCATAGCATCAAGAAAAAAAGGACAGAACATGAACAGCAGCACTGAGACCACCGATCACCCCTACTGTTCAAAGGGACACCATAATCAGAGCAAGCCATAAAAGTAAGCATTTATGTTTTTAAAAGAACAGGTTTTGCATCCTATTTTGATGCCGCATCTTTTCTCACAGCTCTTGACAGACTTACAAAATGGCAATTATATCTGCATTCCACGTGGTGTCCATACGTTGCGATGTTGACAGCCATCTTGTCGGTGCCATGTTATGTTGGTGGCCATCTTGATGAACCCTCCCCACCTGTGAATGATAGGCCATGTGTTCGTTAGTTTGATGATGTTCTATTTTTTCATCCCAGACATCATGAAAAAGAGACGGCTGGTGAAACATCGACTCCTGGGCACCCAACACAGTGCAATCACTGTCAAGTGGTGCCCCCTAGAGATGAATCCAATCATTTGGAAAAATGACTGGGGAGCACAAGAGGGAGAAAGAGGGAGCGCGGTGATACCAGAGCACAGAGCGGATCTTCGGACATGGACACCACCAACAGCGAGAATGAGCCCGGTAGTGATTCTGTTATAGACCCTGAACCAGTGAGATATATAGAGTTTATGGACTAGAACCTCACCAAGTTACTCAGACCAACTTAATTTTGTTAATATAAGCACAACAAAATTGATCAGTACTGGGACTGGTGCTATTTAACATATTTATACATTTATTTATTTTTAAAAAGTTATATACCACCTCTAACTGGAAATCGGAATGAGTGAGTTGATTACATTTGCAGATGAAACAAAACTATTCAAGGTTGTTAAAACACGTGCGGACTGTGAAAAATTGCAGGAAGCCCTTAGGAGATTGGAAGACTGGGTGTCCAAATGGCAGATGAAATTTAATGTAGACAAATGCAAAGTGATGCACATTTGGAAGAATAATCCTAATTATAGTTACCTGATGCTAGGGTCCACCTTGGGGGGTCTGCATTCAAGAAAAAGATCTAGGTGTTATTGTAGATAATATACTAAATCTTCTGTCCAGTGTGAGGCAGCAGCCAAAAAAGCAAACAGGATTCTAGGAATTATTAAGAAAGGGATGGTAAATAACACCAAAAATTCTATAATGCCTCTGTATCGCTCCAAGGTGCAACCTCACCTTGAGTATTGCATTGTTCTGCTTGCCATATCACAAAAAAGATAGAGCGGAATGTAAAAAGCTTCAAAGAAGAGTGACCAAAATGAAAGGGTATGGAACTCCTCTCGTATGAGGTATAGCTAAAGAGACGGAGGAGGAGAGATATGACTGAGGTCTACAAAATCCTGAGTGGTGTAGAATGAGTAGAACTGAATCGATTTTTTTACTCGTTCCAAAAGTACAAAGACTAGGGGACGCTCAAGTGAGTTACGTTTAAATACTTTTAAAACAAATAGAAGGAAATATTTTGTTCACTCAACGAATAATTAAGCTGTGGAACTCTTTGCCGGAGGATGTGGTAACGGTGGTTAGCATATCTGGGTTTAAAAAGAGTTTGGACAAGTTCCTGGAGGAAAAGTCCATAGTCTGCTATTGAGACAGACATGGGGAAGCTACTGCTTGCCCTAAGATTGGTAGCATGCAATGTTGCCACTATTTGGGTTTCTGCCAGGTATTTGTGTCCTGGCTTGGCCACTGTTGGAAACAGGATACTGGGCTAGATGGACCACAACATATGAGTCCTACATCGTATAAATAGAAATGGCTGGTGTCTTTTTAAAACAAGCAACTGTCAGCTGTTCCATCATGATAATTTTGACGGTATCTTTGATATCAAACAGTTCTATAGTAAGGAAACATTTCTGTAAACACCTTACAGCCATAACCACACGTACAAATTATGCTGTTACCTGTGTTTATCTGACACACAGTAACGTGGAGGGGCATAACCGAACATCGCCGGCCTCAGAGATGGCTGGCCATCTCTCGGGCCGGCCATGGAATTTGCGAAACAGATCGTATTATCGAAAAAGATGGCCGGCCATCTTTCGTTTGGATAATATGGATGGGGTCGGCCAAATGCCTTGGATTTGGCTGGGTTTGAGATGGCCGGCATCGGTTTTCGCCGATAATGGAAACCGATGCCAGCCATCTGAAACCCAGCCAAATCCAAGGCATGTGGTCATGGGAGAAGCCAGCATTCTTAGTGCACTGGCCCCCCTCACATGCCAGGACACCAACCGAGCACCCTAGGGGGCACTGCAGTGGACTTCAGTAATTGCTCCCAGGTACATAGCTCCCTTCCCTTGGGTGCTGAGCCCCCCCACAAAACCCACTCCCCACAACTGTACACCACTACCACAGCCCTTATGGTCGAAGGGGGGCACCTACATGTGGGTACAGTGGGTTTCGGGTGGGTTTTGGAGGGCTTCCATTTACCACCGCAAGTGTAACAGGTGTGGGGGGGTGAGCCTGGGTCTGCCTGCCTGAAGTGCACTGCAGTACCCCCTAAAACTGCTCCAGGGACCTGCATACTGCTGTCAGGGAGCTGGGTATGTCATTTGAGGCTGGCAAAAAATGTTCTTATTTTTTTTTAGGGTGGGAGGGGGTTGGTGACCACTGGGGGAGTACTGGGAGGTCATCCCTGATTCCCTCCAGTGGTCATCTGGTGAGTTGGGGCACCTTTTTGAGGCTTGGTACTAAAAATAAATGGACCAAGTCAAACTGGCCAAATGCTCGTCAAGGCCAGCCTTCTTTTTTCCATTATCGGGCGAAGGTGGCCCATCTCTTAACCATGCCCCGTCCCGCCTTCACTACGCCTACGACACGCCCCCTTACACTTTGGTCGGCTCCGTGACGGACTGCAGTTGAAACTCGCCAAAATTGGCTTTCGATTATGCCGATTTGGCCATACTTGAGAGATCGCCGGCCATCTCCCGATTTGTGTCGGAAGATGGCCCGCCTTCTTGTTCGAAAATGAGCTGGATAGTAACATAGTACGATCCAGTCTGCCCAACAAGATAAACTCATATGTGCTACTTTATGTGTATACCGGACCTTGATTTGTATCTGCCATTTTCAGGGCACAAACCATAGAAGTCTGCCCAGCACTAGCCCCACCTCCGGCTCTGCCACCCAATCTACGCTAAGCTTCTGGGGATCCCTTCCTTCTGAGCAGGATTCCTTTATGTTTATCCCACTCATGTTTGAATTCCGTTACCATTTTCCTCTCCACCACCTCCCGCGGGAGGGCATTTCAAGTATCCACCCCTCTCTCTGTGAAAAAATACTTCCCGACATTTTTCTTCAGTCTGCCCCCCTTCAATCTCATTTAATGTCCTCTAGTTCTGCCGCCTTCCCATCTCCGGAAAAGGTTCCTTTGCGGATTAATACCTTTCAAATATTTGAACGTCTGTATCATATCACCCCTGTTTCTCCTTTCCTCCAGGGTGTACATGTTCAGGTCAGCAACTCTCTCCTCATACTGTCAAGATCACTCGCTGTATCCTCACCACTCCTTCACAGTCTCTTCCTTTTCAGCATCGCACACCATCCACTCCCAGGGTTCAAGGTCTGCAATCAGTGTCTCAGGAAAACAGGAGATTCACTAGAAGTGCTTTATTATCTCCTTAATACATCTATTCTTCTTTAAGCCTTTCCAGACCTTTACCCGGTATAGTCCAACTTTTAATCACTGTACAGCTTAGCACTGCTTTTCAACACAGTTCCATTTAGCACTGCTTTCAATACAGTTCAGCTTAATAGCAATGTGGTCTAAATCACTTTCTCCCTCTTAGACCTAATGACCCACCAAGTCTTCATTCGCACTCTCTTGTTAAGTCCATAACTCACTTTGTTTGTGCAGCGCTGCGTACGCCTTGTAGCGCTATAGAAATGCTAAATAGTAGTAGTAGTAGTAGTTAAGAGCCCTCCACCAGTACTTCCATTTCCTCCTCATTCTCTCCTTCTTCCACCTCCTCCAGTTCCATTCTCTCCACCACTTCCTCTCGATCTAGGGACCCCTCCCCTCCCACATCTGATTCCATTTCCCAATCAACCCCCGGCTCCTCCCTTTCTTGCATAGAATCCTCTCCCTTCACCTGATCCCTCTGCTGTTGCTGCACTGCCTCCTGGGCCTTGTAGTTTCTTAGTTCCTGGTTTCTCGGATGTTGCACTGCCTTCTGGGCTTTGTAGTTTCTTAGTTCCGAATTTCTCTGGTGCTGCACTGCCTTCTGGGCTTTGTAGTTCCTTTGCTCCTCACAATACGTCTTGTAACACAAATCCCATACCATTCTCGTAGCTTTTCTTTGCACCGCTTCAATTCTTTTTACATCCTTAGCAAGATACAGCCTCCAAAACTGAACACAATACTCCAGGTGGGGCCTCACCAACGACTTATACAGGGGCATCAACACCCCCTTTCTTCTGCTGGTCACACCTCTCTCTATACAGCCTAGCAACCTTCTAGCTACGGCCACTGCTTTGTCGCCTTCAAATCTTCAGATACTATCACCCCAAGATCCCTCTCCCCGTCCGTACATATCAGACTCTCACCGCCTAACACATACGTCTCCTGTGGATTTCTACTCCCTAAGTGCATCACTTTGCATTGAAATTTTTTTTTAAAATTTTTTATTTATATATGCTTTGAATTAAAACAGCATAGCATCAAAAAGCCAAATACTTAACATAATACAATCATCATATCCAACATTTAACATTCAAGATGTCTAATAACCTGACCTTCTTGCAACCCCGTCTTGTTCCCCCCCTCCCTCCTCCCTCCTCCCTTTAAAGGAGTTCCTCGCTGTTCATTATTATAACACAGTTATCCTGGTTAGTTATAGTTAGAGTCTCTATCAATCTGGAGTATGTTTCTCTCATAGTCCTTGGTCTTCACATCCGAGGCACTATTAGCTGAGGAGCATCAAGCTCTATCCCAGCCTGTGCTCTCCATGCTTTGTATTGGTCCCATACGAATCGGCTCATTTGTCCATTTCGAATCGCTGTCAATTTCGACATCTGGTAGAAGTAGTCCATTTTACGTATCACCTTTATCGTTGGCGGGGCCACCAGATTTCTCCACGCTGCCGCCACATTTATCTTATTTGCCACTAGGAATGTGGTGGCCAATTGATATAATGGTAGTGGCAATCCCTGTGGTCTAAAGTGTAGTAAACATTGTTCTATCGTCAATGGGAAGGTTCTATCTATCATTTGTTCAATTGTTCTATGAATTTCTTCCCAGTAAGTTTTGATTTTTGGGCATGACCACCATATGTGGAGCATATCTCCCACCTCTAAACAGCCTCTCCAGCATCGATTGGATACCCCGGTATCATCTTTGCTATTCTATCTGGAGTGTAATACCAGCGATATAATATCTTGTAACCACTCTCTATCATGGCACTACTTACAGAACCTCTCAGTAGCGAGCCTAGTGCTCGCTCCCATTTTGAGTGGTCGTGATTGATCCCCATATCCTTGTCCCACTTTCGTGTATAGTGTACAAGTGGGTTTTTGAGTGACTGCAGGGCTGCATATAGTCATGTAATGCTTTTCCGACTATCTCCCCCTCCTACCGCCCGTTCTATCTCCGTCTCTTTATGTTGCAACTCTTTCTTAGCTTTCCTAGTGATATAGTCTCGCACCCTCGCAAAATACATGATATGATGTGGTGGGATATCAAATTCCTCCTGTATCTTCTCATATGAGCACATTGTTCCCTCTTCCCACAGTTGCCCTAAGTGTTTCAGTCCTCTCTGCTCCATTGTTTATAGATTTTATCCCCTTCTTCCCATCCGAAGTCTGGTGCACCCCGTATGTACATTTTACAAAAATATTGTCTATTAGGGCAGAACCGCTGTCGAACTGCACTCCATGTTAGTAAGTGGAATTGCAAGGCCACTGGCAAAAGTTGTGCCATTGCTCATATACGCTTTCTGGGCAACCATAAGGGCATAGCTGGTTGAGTAAGCCCTACCCAGTGCTTTTCAATTTCTAACCATGTTTTTTTAACATCCCTGACCCAAGACGCTAGCACCCTTAGCTGTGCTGCCTGAAAATAGTGGAAGAAATTTGGTACTCCCATTCCCCCTTTCCTCTTAGGCATGTATAGCATCTCAGCTTGAACTCGTGGTGGCTTATGACGCCAGATGAATGCAAATGTTTTACGCTTTAGTTGCCGAAAGAATTTGTATGGTATTGGGAGAGGCAGCACTAGGAATAAGTACAAAAGTTTAGGCAATATCATCATTTTGATAGCTTGTATCCTCCCCATCCAAGATAGTTCGAGCCCTTCCCATCTGTCTAACTCCTGAAATAGCTCCCGCATTTTGGAAGGAAAGTTGGCCTTAAATAAGTCCTGCATCCTAGGGGTGAGGTTAACTCCCAAATATCTCAGATGTTTTGTGGTCCAACTAAAGGGGAACTGGCGTTGTATCTGTCTGATATTGTCACCCTCCATGTGTATCCCCATAAGTTCAGACTTAGCCATGTTGATCTTGAAGCCCGAAACTATCCCAAATTGTTGTAAACAGTGCTCTATACCCTCCAGTGATTGCTGGGGCTCCGTCACTGTTAGCAATATATCGTCTGCAAATAGCATGATTTTGTGTTCTCTCTGTCCTATTTTGATACCATGTATATTAGGCTGCGATCTGATTATCTGGGCCAGGGGTTCCAATGTTAAGGCGAATAAGAAGGGCGACAGGGCACATCCCTGTCGCGTCCCCCTCTCTAAATGGAACACATCTGAACGTTCTCCATTGACACGCAGCGCCGCTAGAGGCTGATCATATAGGCGTTGTGACCAAGTTATAAATCGGCCCGATATTCCTATTTTCTTAAGTACCTCAAACATATAAGGCCAATGCACTCTAGCGAATGCCTTCTCTGCGTCTAAGGAGAGAAGGAGCGTTGGCTGTTGTGTGCTATTAACTTCTTCTATGATATGTATGGCTCTTCTGATGTTATCAAAGGTTTGCCTACCCTCAATAAACCCGGTCTGATCATCACCGATCAATTGAGGCATATGCGTCTGTAGGCGCCTAGTAAGTATCTTAGTCAATATTTTATAATCCGTATCTAGCAATGATATTGGGCAGTAGGATCCACACCGCTTCAGATCCTTCCCCGGTTTCAAAATGACACTTATGTGAGCCAACCTCCATGAGTAGGGTAGGTCCTTGTGTTCAATTTCATTAATTGCTCTAGTCAGTAGGGGTGCCAAGATTTTTCCAAAGCTTTTATAAAATTTGTGTATCCATCAGGCCCGGGCGCCTTCCCATTAGGAAGTGGTTTAATGGCCCAATGTACTTCATCTACTGTGATGGGCCGGGAGAGCTTATCATTGTCTGATGATGTTAGTTGTGGAAGCTCCACCTCTTTCAAATAATCCCCTATGTTCTGCCCACTCAGGTTTGTGTCTTCCGCATATAAGTGCTCATAAAAGCGCTTAAACGCTCTGCTGGTCTCGTCTGTCGTATCCAATCGTTGTCCCACATTCTCCTCTATCACCTGTATATAATTCTTGGTTCTATTATTCTTTAATTTATGTGCTAACAATCTTGAGGCTTTATTTCCAAATTCAAAATATTGCTGATTCACCTTTTGAAGGTGCTCTGCCACCTCAGCTAATTGTAGCTCTCTAAGCTCCATCCGGATTTGGTGCCCTTGCCTTTCTAAAATTTGCTGTTGCTGCTGATTAATTGCCTCCTGCTGAAGCTTAGCTAGGTCCTCATGCAATTGTTGCATTTTTTCCTTTTTTTTCCTATTTCTATATATCTGGAGATATGATCTGTCCACGTATAACTGTTTTCAAGCTCTCCCATAGGATCAGGTCATCTACCTCTTCTGTATCATTATTTATAACAAAGTCCTTTATCTCTTCTTCTATGGTATGTCGAATAGTCGGGTCAGCTAGCAAACTATCATCCATTCGCCATAGCGGACGCCTAACATTAGCTGATGTACATTCTAATTTTAAGATCAGACCATGTCCTATTCTGTATTTGTATGTGCTGTATCCGTTGAAGCAAAGATTGTCCCCCCAACCATAAATCTATTCGT
Organism: Microcaecilia unicolor; assembly: GCF_901765095.1. Taxonomy (NCBI): domain Eukaryota; kingdom Metazoa; phylum Chordata; class Amphibia; order Gymnophiona; family Siphonopidae; genus Microcaecilia; species Microcaecilia unicolor. The sequence continues at coordinate 204,854 of NW_021963018.1, forward strand.
GAGTGTGAGCCATGTACGGCCGAATAATATGTATATTCACGATTGACTGGGTAATAGTGTCGCCATAAATCTATCATTTGCCATGTGCTCAGGAACTTATGGAGCTTTGCTCTATCCGCCCGAGCATATCTAACCCCTTGTGTTGTATTATCCATCTGTGGATTTAATGTTAAATTGAAATCCCCCCCAATCAGCAGCTCCCCGTCTATATAGTGACCCAATCGATCTGAGAGTGCCACATAGACGTTTCCTTGCTTCTCATTTGGGGCATATATGTTCACCAAGGTCAAAGTCTCGCTACCCAGTTGTACATTTAATATTATATAGCGTCCTCCTTTATCCCTTACTATATGTTGTACCTGCCAGGGATGTTTACTAGTCAATGCGATCAACACCCTCCCTTTTTTTTTCTCTAAGTGGTTAGATGCAAAATACATCTCCGTGTAATGATTATGTTTACATACTCATAAGTACATAAGTAATGCCATACTGGGAAAAGACCAAAGGTCCATCGAGCCCAGCATCCTGTCCACGACAGCGGCCAATCCAGGCCAAGGGCACCTGGTGAGCTTCCCAAACGTACAAACAGTCTTTACATGTTATTCCTGGGATTTTGGATTTTTCCAAGTCTGTTTAGTAGCGGTTTATGGACTTGTCCTTTAGGAAACCGTCCAACCCCTTTTTAAACTCTGCCAAGCTAACCACCTTCACCACATTCTCTGGCAACGAATTCCAGAGTTTAATTACACGTTGGGTGAAGAAACATTTTCTCCGATTTGTTTTAAATTTACTACACTGTAGTTTCATCGCATGCCCCCTAGTCCTAGTATTTTTGAAGGATAGGAAACAGAGAGTGGGGTTAAATGGACAGTAACGGTAATAAATGTGTCTCTTGTGCAAAAATTATATCTGCCTCCAGTCTCCGCGCCTCCTTGAATAATAGTTGCCGCTTTGCTGGGGAATTTAGGCCTTTTGTTAAGTGTTAATAAAGTGAGTGCCCCCATCTGTGTATGTAATAGTGAAAACTCATACTCCTCCTTTGCTGTATTACCAGGCAACTTACTCGTGTATCCCATCTTAGCTCGTTGTCATGTCCCTCCCCCCTCCCTTGTTCCCTCTCCTTCAACCAAAATGCACCCTCCATATTTCGGATAGGTGTATAATAGGGGTCTGTTTCAGTCCCGTGCCCCAGAGCTTCCATCTTGTTTTAACTTTCTTAATTCAAACTTAAATTAAACCTCATCAAACAGTTAGTATTGCCTACACATGCTTACGCCATTTATATCAGCTAAACCAACATTGTACTCATCTGACTTTCAGTCTGATTTATGACGTCTTTCAGTGTTCTTTCTGGTTTGAGGGTGAATCTCCATCAAGTATTTTCCATCGTCGGGGTATCTCCCCGCCTCAGGGTAGTGTCTGATTGTTGTCTTTGAAGTCTCCCTTTACCAGTTGCTACTCACTGCCATCTGGGTTTAGCCTGGCGTTGTGTTCCCACTCGCCTTGAAGCTGCTGCTAAATTTGCCAGCTCTTTCTCCGGAAATATCGTCGCTGCATCTGTTGCTTGTCGGATTTGGTGAAGTTTACCATCCTTATAAAAGCGCAATGCGAAGGGGTGACTCCATCGATATTGTATATTCTGCTTCCGTAAGTATTGTGTCACCGGATGTAATTCTGCACGTCGTCGGAGCGTGATTAATGCAAGATCTTGGTATATTCCAACTCGATGTGTGTCCCAACGAAATTCTGGAAGGTCTCGCGATGCTTTTAGCAGGTTTTCTTTCAATTTGTAATCCAGAAAGCATGCCACCAGATCTCTGGGCTGATTATTTCAAGGCGCCCCCAACGCCCTATGTGCCCGCTCTAATACAATCTCGGATGGCTCTTTATCGATTTGTATTTCTTTCAACAGTGCACTTGCCATCTGTTGTATAGTCCTCTCACAGTCGGTATATGTTGGGGTTTCCGGTATGCCACGAAATCTCAGATTATGGCGCCTGCTCCGGTTTTCGATGTCCTCCATTTTATCCCATAGTTTTTGAATATTTTGTTTATCCTCTCCAGCCCTGCTCATTGATAGAGCTGCTCTTCTGTTTCAGTGACTCGGATTCCCAGTGCGCCGATTTCTCCTCTGAGATCCGCCCCCAGAGTATTCAAGTCAGTACGCATCGCTTTCAGCTCTTCCGTAACTTCGTTCAGCCATTCTCGAATCTCTACCAAGGGGTCTCTTTCCGAAGATTGTTCAGCTTCCTGTGTAAAAAGCAATTGGGATCCCAGCTCCGTTGGTTGCGGCACTTGAGTTTGCTTGGCCTGTTCCATCACCGGGTTTTTGCGCGCCACTTCAGTGTGCGACGCCGACATGCTAGGCCCCGTATAAGCGAATCCCGCTAGTGATGTTTTCGACGCCCGGGAATTTACGCTCATTCTGTGCCCACTTGCTTCCAACTTTGTCCAATATTGTTGGTGTCCCGTTTTCGCCACTTTAAATGCTCTCAATTGATGGTTTTGCTCTGGGGCAGCTGGAGCTCTTCACTCAAGCAGCCATCTTCGCTCGGTGACGTCACTTCCTTTGCATTGAACTTTAATTGCCAAACCTCAGACTATCCAAAAATGAGAGAGAATGCTTGTCTGAAATATTTTGCAATAAGTGTGACTCTGACACAGAAAAAAAGCACAAATGCAAAGTCATAAAATGTTTGCAGTGCAGTGATCTCGTACTGAAAGGCGAATAACATTTATGCTATATGACAAGGCTGGATAGACGTAAAACATATGAAAGGTATATCAATTAAGACTGTGAATACATGCGGGAGACAGGGTTACACATCCATAAAGATCCTCTAAGTTCTTTTTCAACCTTCTTCTCATTTTATCATAGTCTCTTTTTTGAAAGTTAAATGCTAACATATTGGATTTCCTGTGTGTACTTACTACAGCGCTTATATCAAATCTGATCATGTTATGATCGCTGTTATCAAGTGAACCCAGCACCATTACCTCCTGAACCAGATCATGCTCCACTAAGCACTAGGTCTACAATCCAGCTGCTCCTTGACTTCATCATAATAAAAATTGGCACACGTCCATTTTGGGCCTGAGACCTTACCGCCACCCACTGAGTTAGTGGTAGGGTCTCAAGCGTTAACCGGGTGGTAATGGTCTACGTGCGTAGAATTACGATTACAGCCTGGTTTCCGCCATGCACCAAAAATAGAAATAATTTTCTGACGCGCGTAGTGGACACACGTAAAAATCTATATTACTGCCCAGGCCATGCGGTAGCCGGGTGATGACTCCAAATTGATGCACATTGGGTGCTCGTAGGCGTCTATGCAGCTTAGTAAAAGGGCCCCCTAGTTTTTGCAGGTATTTAAGAGACCAGTCTGAAATACCAAAACAATATGAGAGTGCAGGAAGTCTCCTAGAATAGTCATTACTGATTTTTTATCTCTCGGCCATTTCAGGTTTCTAGTTGTTTCTTCCTCCACTCCTAGATATTTATATGAACCTTCCTGTGTGAACCATTCGGTCATTTCTACTACTACTACTACTACTACTTATCATTTCTATAGGTTCTTGAGGTTTACCTTCTAACAGAAGCTTTTATTACACTCAGTGCATGTAAATGGCTTCATTCCTGCGTGAATTCTCTGGTGCATTATCATGTATTTCTTCAACCTGAAGCATTTGCCACACTCAGTACATGGAAATGGTTTTACTCCTCAATTGCTATTCTGGTGCATAGTGAGTGTTTCCTTGTCAACGAAGGTCTTACCACACTCAGTACATGTAAATGGCTTTACTCCTGCGTGGATTCTCTGGTGTATTGTGAGGCTTGTTTTATGCCTGAAGCTTTTATTACACTCACTGCAGATGAATGGTTTGATTCCTGTGTGGATTCTCTGGTGTTCTCTGAGGCTTGTTTTCCGACTGAAGCTTTTATTACACTCAGTGCAGATAAATGGTTTTACTCCTGTGTGGATTCTCTGGTGTTTTGTGAGGTTTGTTTTCTGACTGAAGCTTTTATTACACTCAGTGCAGATGAATGGTTTCATTCCTGTGTGAATTCTCTGGTGTTTTGTGAGGCTTGTTTTCAGACTGAAGCTTTTATTACACTCACTGCAGATAAACGGTTTCACGCCTGTGTGGATTCTCTGGTGTATTATGAGGCTTGCTTTCTGACTGAAGCTTTTATTACACTCCGTGCAGATAAACGGTTTCACTCCTGTGTGGATTCTCTGGTGATTTGTGAGGGTTGTTTTACGAGTGAAGCTTTTATTACACTCACTGCAGATGAATGGTTTAATTCCTGTGTGGATTCTCTGGTGTTTTGTAAGGCTTGTTTTATGAGTGAAGCTTTTATTACACTCACTGCAGATGAATGGTTTCATCCCTGTGTGGATTCTCTGATGTATTGTGAGGCTTGTTTTATAAGTGAAGCTTTTATTACACTCAGTGCAGATGAATGGTTTGATGCCTGTGTGGATTCTCTGGTGTATGGTGAGGTCTCCCTTCTGCCTGAAGCTTTTATTACACTCAGTGCAAATAAATGGTTTGATGCCTGTGTGGATTCTCTGGTGTATGGTGAGGTCTCCCTTCTGCCTGAAGCTTTTATTACACTGACTGCAGATGAATATTCCTGTGTGGATTCTCTGGTGTTGTGTGAGGTGTCCCTTCTGAATGAAACTTTTATTACACTCAGTGCAGATGAATGGTTTCATTCCTGAGTGGATTCTCTGGTGTTCTGTGAGGTTTTGCTTCAGACTGAAGCTTTTATTACACTCACTGCAGATGAATGGTTCCATTCCTGTGTGGATTCTCTGGTGTATTGTAAGGCTTAATTTATAAGTGAAGCTTTTATTACACTCAGTGCAGATGAATGGTTTGATGCCTGTGTGGATTCTCTGGTGTATTGTGAGCTCTCCCTTTTGCCTGAAGCTTTTATTACACTCAGTGCAAATAAATGGTTTGATGCCTGTGTGGATTCTCTGGTGTATTGTGAGGTCTCCCTTCTGCCTGAAGCTTTTATTACACTCACTGCAGATGAATGGTTTCATTCCTGTGTGGATTCTCTGGTGTTGTGTGAGGTCTCCCTTCCGCCTGAAGCTTTTATTACACTCAGTACAGATGAATGGTTTGACTCCTGTGTGGATTCTCTGGTGTTGTGTGAGGTGTCCCTTCTGACTGAAGCTTTTATTACACTCAGTACAGATGAATGGTTTCACTCCTGTGTGGATTCTCTGGTGTTGTGTGAGGTGTCCCTTCTGACTAAAGCTTTTATTACACTCAGTGCAGATGAATGGTTTCAGTCCTGTGTGGATTCTCTGGTGTATTGTGAGGCTTGTTTTCCGACTGAAGCTTTTATTACACTCAGTACAGTTAAGTGGTTTCATTCCTTTGTGGTTTCTCTTGTGCATTGGGAGGTTTCTTTTCCAGCAAGCACTTGTACCACTGTCAGCAGAAGTACACAAGCTCTCATTTTTCTGAATTTTCTGGTACTTTGAGAGGTCTGTCTTTCTGCGAAAGACACTTTCAGATTTAGTCATTGATCCTTCAGCAGTCTGAGCTGTTTTATGATCTGTGAATGTTTCTCTATGGCTGAATTTTTTCTTACATTCAGCACTTGAAACTAGTATCTCTTCTGGGTGGAATTTTGCATTTCTTATGACATTTTCTTCCTGTCTGAAGCTTTTGTCACGACTAGAACATGCAGATAATCTCTCATCAGTGTCATTTTTCTGGTATTTTGTAACGCTTCCTTTATTGATAAAGGTTTTCTCATCTACTGTCGTTGTACACACTCTAGTTTCTGTATTATTGTTCTCATGTTTCTCTTTCTTCCTACTGAAATATTTCCCACACTCAGAACCTATACAGTGGGTCTCTTTTATGCATGTTTTCTGCTGTTGCTGTAGTTCTCTCTTTTGACTGAAGGTTTTCCCACAGTCCGTACCTGTATATGGTCTCTCTTCAGTATCGGATCTCTGATGTGATTTCAGAGTTAAATGATCATTAAGGAATATCTCACATCCATCACACAAACATTTCTGAACTCTCATTGGGTTTGTCTGTTCTTCCACTGTTTGTGTGATATTACTGGTACAATGTTCACATGGAGCTGAGCTTCCTGTTGAAGGTTTTTGTTTATTTTGATTTTTTCCCTTTTCTCCCCAGTCAGAACAGGACGAAGTCTCTTCTTTCTCTCTTTCTGAGAACATCTTTTCCTCTTCAGGCTTCTCACTGAGCTTCCATTTATGTGTCTCTGCATTACTGTTCTTAGGGTCATCTTTTTCTAAAGAAATAAAAAAAGAGCATTGAATAGTACTGTAGGAGAACAGTTTAACGAGTTCAATAAAAAATCTGTATAAATAATTGTTAATTTTCCACCCCCTCCCTGTTGGGAATACATTTCCAAGCTAATCACTACCAGGGATGAATACAGAATATATGATTATATTCAAGTTGATATTTAAAAGCACCTTTTGGTCTTTGTACATACAGTAGATATCGTTTAGCCCTTTAACTGCTCTTTATCAGACAGGCTGCAAGATGCAAGGCTAAACCTTCAGGGTGCTTGTTCCCCAGATAAACTAATTTGGGCATTTCCTGATCCTGAAGTTCACAGGAAGAGATTCACCATCAGCCAATCATAACTTTGTTACAGAAGCTTAGTTATTCTAAATATGAGAACAGACATTTGATTGCAAACTTGCCAATAATAAGTTCTATTTCACTTAAAGCAAGTTCTATTCTTTACCGTCTATGTTCAGGCTAATTTAGTAAGTATATTTTTATCTTTATTTTCTATTATGTATTTTTTCTCTCGCTAAGAGGGAAAGGGAAGGGGAAATGGGACTTGATATACCGTCTTTCTGAGGTTTTTGCAACTACATTCAAAGCAGTTTACATATATTCAGGTACTTATTTTGTACCAGGGGCAATGGAGGGTTAACTGACTTACCCAGAGTCACAAGGAGCTGCAGTGGGAATCCAGCTCAGTTCCCCAGGATCAAAGTCCACTGCACTAACCACTAGGCTACTCCTAGGAAAAGGCTTCTGATGTTCGGTATGCTTAAAGCTTTTGCTTATCGCTATGTCAGCTGCCGAACTAATTTCTTCATTAAACTAAAAACCTAATGAACATCAGGAGCCTTAAGCTTTAAGTAAAATAGAACTGTTTCATGGTCAACTTCTCAGCCTAGTCTACAAACAAGCAAAAAGAGTCTCTTTCTTCCTGTGAGAGGAACTAGACCAGCCTGGAAGCAAATCGCTTCTCAGTGCCAGCAAAGTTCCTGTTTCTGAGGTAACAAAACATTCCTTTTATTATTTTATCTAACTGTGTGTACGTGACAATTCTCACATCTCTGCAGTGCCCCCCTTATCTAAAAACAACATCTGGCTATATTTGTTCCTGCAAAACCAATCTTACGACCCACAGTTAGAAATCTGCACGATAGCCCTAGGGCTTGTTTCACCTCCTTCTTCACCCCTCCCTGTTGCTGTGCTTGCAAATGGAATGTTAGATAAGAACTTCTGCTGGAATTCTGCCTATGAACTCCTGATGACCTTACCTTGATGCATTACAGAGTTGGGGAGACTCTGCTTCACAGAGAGAAGGGCAGGAATCTTAGGAGTTACACAGTAGTCCACCATTTTATGGATTGTAAATTTATACAATATGCTGAGCTGGGCTAAGCTCCTCCATCGAGTCTCCAACAGTGGCCGATCTGGTCATTTTCCAGTGATGAGCAATGGAATCTCCAAGTCTATTTATGGGCTTTTCCTCCAAAAACATTCAAACCACTTTTGAATCCCTCTATATTAGCTGCTTTGACCACATTCTCCAGCAACTGAGTCCACAGTTTAATTATGTGTTGCTGGTATATGGCAGATAATGTTTAATGTGAGCAAGTGCAAAGTGATGCATGTGGGAAAGAGGAACCCGAACTATAGCTACGTAATGCAAGGTTCTGTGTTAGGAGTCACCGACCAAGAAAGGGATCTCGGCATCGTTGTTGATGATACATTGAAATGCTCTGCTCAGAGTGCTGAGGCATCTAAGAGAGCAAATAGAATGTTAGGTATTATTAGGAAAGGAATGAAAAACAAAAATGAGGACGTTATAATGCCTTTGTATCGGTCCATGGTGCGACCGCACCTCAAATATTTTGTTCACTTCTGGTCGCTGCATCTCAAAAAAGATACAGTGGAATTGGAAAAGAACAGAGAAGGGTGATGAAAATGGTAAAGGCGATGGGACGACTTCCCTATGAGGAAAGGCTGAAGCGTCTAGGGCTCTTCAGCTTGGAGAAGAGACGGCTGAGGGGAGATATGATAGAGGTCTATAAAATAATGAGTGGAGTGGAACGGGTAGACGTGAATCGTTTGTTTAATCTTTCCAAAAATACTAGGACTAGGGGGCATGCGATGAAGCTACAATGTAGTAAATTTAATACAAATCTGAGAAAATGTTTCTTCACTCAACGTTTAATTAAACTCTGGAATTCATTGCCAGAGAATGTGGTAAAGGCAGATCACAAAAAGCGGGGTTAGCTTAGCGGGGTTTAAAAAGGGTCTGGCTGGCTTCCTAAAGGAAATGTCCATAGACCATTATTAAATTGGCTTGGGAAAATCCACTGCTTATTTCTGGGATAAGCATCATAAAATGTATTAAGCTTTGCTGGGATCTTGCCAGGTACTTGTGACCTGGATTGGCCACTGTTGGAAACAGGATGCTGGACTTGATAGACCTTTGGTCTGTCCCAGTGTGGCAATACTTATGATGTTGTGGTTGTCCGTCTGAGTAAGTGGAACAGACGTTTCAGCCAACATGCTGTGGCTTTTTTCACGGTAGCTGAAATGTCGGTTCTTCTTACTCAAACGCGGCAAGACCCAGATAACTACAATAATAAACCTTTCAACGATTTTTCAATCTGCTGTTCTTTACTTGGTTTTGAACTGAAAACAATGACGACAACAAAGGCAGAGATAAGAAACAGACAATGCATCTAACTGTTCCTAAACCAATAAAGCTACTAGCTTTGGCTCCGATAGCCCTCTACAGTAGAAGATGAAACAAGCACTGACCCAGCAAAGCCTCAACCTCCCCTTCCCCTCCCCAAACATAGAATCATGATGGCCCATCCAGTCTGCCTTTCCTGAGAAACCACTAACTCCTCCTTTTCCTAACAGATCCCATGTGCCTGTCCCATGGTGTCTTAAATTGACAGTCTTCGTTGCTACAACCTCCACCAGGAAGCCATTCCATGCCTCCACCACCCTTTCCGTGAACAAATACTTTCGTAGATTCCTCCTAAGCCTATTTATTTTAACTTCAACGTATATGATACCCTAAGAATGCCAGAGTCATAGTTATTGAAGGTTTTACAGACAGGAATCGAAACAATACTCCAATGAAAACAGAAGAATCTTAGAAACAGACCCACCCCAGGTACTAATGTCATCTCGCCATCACTCATTATCAGTCACACCGGCTTCCTGTAGTGAGACTGACCCACTGCCAGTCAGTAAGAATAAAGTGAAACCCTTACCTAGAGACATCAGGATCTCATAGTTGTCCTTCATCACCTCCCTCCAAAGCTCCTTCTGCTCCTCATCTAAATACTCCCACTCCTCCTGGGAGAAAGAGACAGAGACATCCTCAAATGTCACCCGCATCTGAAACACAAACCAGAAACACAGTTAGGGACATGGGGAGGTGCTCAGAATGCATTAGATTTCAGCTCCTGCCTTTGTTTTGGGGGTTGTAACTGCTTTATCTATCTTTTTGTGTAGAATTCCCCCCCCCCCCCCCCGGCATTAACACCCAGCTCTTCTGTTCTCCAGGACTGACTCCGCCTAAGCAATCTCCCAGCTCAGGCTTGATTACCCCATCCCCTCAGTCTCCAACTAGTAAAAACTGTACAACAGGCGTGGACGCTGTTCAAAAATACCATCCTGGAGGCCCAGGCCATACATATTCCGCGAATTAGAAAAGAAAGACGGAAGTTCAAAAGACAGCCGGTCTGGTTGAAAAGTGAGGTGAAGGAAGCTATTAGGACTAAAAGAAACGCCTTCAGAAAATGGAAGAAGGAACCGTCTGAAAATAACAAGAAGCAGCATAAGGAGTGTCAAAGCAAATGCAAGGCGCAGATAAAGAAGGCCAAGAGGGATTACGAAAAAAAGATAGCATTAGAGGCAAAAAAACATAGTAAAAATTTTTTTTCAGTATATTAAAAGCAGGAAGCCGGCAAAAGAATCGGTTGGACCGCTGGATGACCGAGGGGTAAAAGGGGCGATCAAGGAAGACAAAGACGTAGCGGAGAGACTGAATGAATTCTTTGCTTCGGTCTTCACCGAGGAAGATTTGGGTGGGATACTGGTGTCGGAAATGGTATTTCAAGCGGACGAGTCGGAGAAACTTACTGACTTCACGGTAAACCTGGAGGACGTAATGGGGCAGTTTAGCAAACTGAAGAGTAGCAAATCTCCTGGACCGGATGGTATTCATCCTAGAGTACTGATAGAACTGAAAAATGAGCTTGCGGAGCTACTGCTAGTGATATGCAACTTATCCTTAAAATCGAGCGTGGTACCGGAAGATTGGAGGATGGCCAATGTAACGCCGATTTTTAAAAAAGGCTCCAGGGGAGATCAGGGAAATTATAGACTGGTGAGTCTGACGTCGGTGCCGGGGAAAATGGTAGAGGCTATTACTAAAAACAAAATTACAGAGCACATCCAAGGACATGGATTACTGAGACTAAGTCAGCATGGCTTTTGTGTGGGGAAATCTTGCCTGACCAATTTACTTCAATTCTTTGCAGGAGTGAACAAACATGTGGACAAAGGGGAGTCGGTTGATATTGTGTATCTGGATTTTCAAAAGGCGTTTGACAAGGTACCTCATGAAAGGCTACAGAGGAAATTGGAGGGTCATGGGATAGGAGGAAATGTCCTATTGTGGATTAAAAACTGGTTGAAGGATAGGAAACAGAGAGTGGGGTTAAATAGGCAGTATTCACAATGGAGAAGGGTAGTTAGTGGGGTTCCTCAGGGGTCTGTGCTAGGACCGCTGCTTTTTAATATATTTATAAATGATTTAGAGATGGGAGTAACTAGCGAGGTAATTAAATTTGCTGATGACACAAAGTTATTCAAAGTCGTTAACTCGCGACAGGATTGTGAAAAATTACAGAAGGACATTACGAGACTGGGAGACTGGGCGGCTAAATGGCAGAAGACGTTTAATGTGAGCAAGTGCAAGGTGATGCATGTGGGAAAAAAGAACCCGAATTATAGCTACGTCATGCAAGGTTCCACGTTAGGAGTTACGGACCAAGAAAGGGATCTGGGTGTCGTCGTCGATAATACACTGAAACCTTCTGCTCAGTGTGCTGCTGCGGCTAGGAAAGCAAATAGAATGTTGGGTATTATTAGGAAAGGTATGGAAAACAGGTGTGAGGATGTTATAATGCCGTTGTATCGCTCCATGGTGTGACCGCACCTTGAGTATTGTGTTCAATTCTGGTCGCTGCATCTCAAGAAATATATAGTAGAATTGGAAAAGGTGCAGCAAAGGGCGGCTAAAATGATAGCGGGGATGGGACGACTTCCCTATGAAGAAAGATTAAGGAGGCTAGGGCTATTCAGCTTGGAGAAGAGACGGCTGAGGGGAGACATGATAGAGGTATATAAAATAATGAGTGGAGTGGAACAGGTGGATGTGAAGCGTCTGTTCATGCTTTCCAAAAATACTAGGACTAGGGGGCATTTTAAAACAAATAGGAGAAAATTTTTCTTCACCCAACGTATAATTAAACTCTGGAATTCGTTGCCGGAGAAAGTGGTGAAGGCGGTTAGCTTAGCAGAGTTTAAAAAGGGGTTGGACAGTTTCCTAAAGGACAAGTCCATAAACCGCTACTAAATGGGAAAAATCCATAATTCCAGGAATAAGGTAAAATTATGTATCATACCTGATAATTTTCTTTCCATTAATCATAGCTGATCAATCCATAGACTGGTGGGTTGTGTCCATCTACCAGCAGGTGGAGATAGAGAGCAATCCTTTTGCCTCCCTATATGTGGTCATGTGCTGCCGGAAACTCCTCAGTATGTCAATATCAAAGCTCCATCCGCAGGACTCAGCACTTAGAGAATTACACCCACAAAGGGACACTCTGCCCAGCTCACCACTGCCAAAACGGGGGAGGGGAATCAACCCAGCTCATCCCCACACAAGTGGGGGAGGGGAATCCGTCCAGCTCATCCCCACGGAGCGGGGGAGGAACACCACACCCGCCGATGCGGGGGGGATCTGGCTTATCCTGCAACCGCAACCGCGGGAGGAGCTGACTGACCCCCAACACCGCCGAAGTGGGAGGGGTACAAAGCTGCCCTACAGCCGCACGAAGCGGGAGGGAGCGCCGGCAGAATTTAGGTCTCAATCCAGCCCTGTAAAACGGAGGGGAGAGGAATGCAGCAGCTCACTGTAACACAAATTCGTCTCAACTCTTGAAGAATTCAATCGAAAAGACTTGAACACGAAGATTCTCCTGAACAGGAACAGAAGACTAAACTTGAACCTGAAATGCAACCTGAATATAAACAGAACAGATATCTGGGAGGGGCTATGGATTGATCAGCTATGATTAATGGAAAGAAAATTATCAGGTATGATACATAATTTTACCTTCCATATCATCATGCTGATCAATCCATAGACTGGTGGGATGTACTGAAGCAGTACTCACCCAGGGCGGGACATAGAAATCCCTGACCGCAACACTGAAGCTCCAAACCGGGCCTCCGCCCGAGCAGCCACAGTCAAGCGGTAATGCCTGGAGAAGGTATGAGCCGATGCCCAAGTTGCCGCCTTGCAAATCTCTTCCAAGGAGACGGACCCGGCCTCTGCCATCGAGGTCGCCTGTGCTCTAGTGGAGTGAGCCTTCAGCTGGATAGGCGGCATCTTCCCCGCGGCCACATAAGCTGCTGCAATGGTTTCCTTGACCCATCGTGCCACTGTAGGCTTGGAAGCCTGCAGACCCTTACGAGGACCTGCGAACAGCACAAACAGATGATCCGACTTCCGGAAATCATTGGTCACTTCCAAGTATCTAATGATGACTCGTCTCACATCTAGATATTTGAGAGCAGAGTACTCCTCTGGGTAGTCCTCCCTATGAAAGGAGGGTAGGCAGAGCTGCTGATTCACATGGAAGCGAGAAACAATCTTGGGCAGGAAGGAAGGCACCGTGCAAATAGACACTCCTGCCTCAGTGAACTGCAGGAAGGGTTCCCGACATGATAGCGCCTGGAGCTCGGAAACTCGTCTGGCTGAAGTGATAGCCACCAAAAAGACTGCTTTCAACGTCAGGTCTTTCAGAGATGCCCTCGACAAGGGTTCAAAAGGTGGCTTCTGCAAGGCTCTTAGCACCAGATTGAGATTCCACGCAGGCACCACCAAGCGCAGAGGAGGGCATAGGTGATTAACTCCCTTGAGAAAGCGCACTACATCTGGCTGCGAGGCCAGGGAAGCACCCTTCAGGCGACCCCTGAAGCAAGCCAGAGCCGCTACCTGGACTTTAAGGGAACTGAGCGACAGGCCTTTCTCCAGACCTTCTTGCAGGAACGCCAACACTGAAGAAATTGGAGCAGAGAAGGGAGAAAGAGAGCCTACCTCACACCACGTTGCAAAGGTACGCCAAACCCTGACGTAAGCAGTAGAAGTAGAGCGCTTCCTCCCTCTCAGCATAGTGGCGATGACCTTGTCTGAGAAGCTCTTCTTCCTCAGACGCTGCCGCTCAATAGCCAGGCCGTAAGACCAAAGGGGGAGGGATCCTCCATCACCATGGGACCCTGATGCAACAGGCCCTGCTCCGCTGGCAGCCGCAGAGGGCCGTCCACTGAGAGCCTAATCAAGTCTGCATACCAGGGACGTCTGGGCCAGTCCGGAGCCACCAGGATTATCCGGCCTGGATGCTTTGCCACCCGGTCTAGCACCCTGCCCAACATGGGCCAAGGCGGGAACACATAGAGAAGCTCCTGTGTCGGCCACTGTTGGAGAAGAGCATCTACTCCCAGAGATCGAGGGTCCCATTCTCTGCTGAAAAAGCGCGGCACTTGGCAATTGGCCGAATACACCATCAGATCTAGGCTCGGCTGGCCCCAGCGCTTCGTGATGTCCAAGAACGCCTGAGCCGATAGCTGCCACTCTCCGGGATCCAAGGTATGGCGACTGAGAAAGTCTGCCTTGACATTCATGACTCCGGCAATGTGGTCCGCCGACAGCTGTTCCAGGTTCGCTTCCGCCCACTGGCATAGATTCATGGCCTCCTTGGCTAGAGGGGCACTCTTGGTACCTCCCTGGCGATTGACATAGGCCACAGCCGTGGCATTGTCCGACAGGACCCGTACTGGCTTCAACGCCAGTACCGGGAGAAACTCCAAAAGCGCCAACCGAATGGCTCTGAGTTCCAGGAGGTTGATAGACCACTTTGCCTCTGCAGGAGACCAGAGCCCCTGCGCTGTCCTTCCCAAGCAGTGGGCTCCCCAGCCCGTCAAAGAGGCGTCCGTCGTGACGACAACCCACTCCGGGGTCAAAAGAGGCATTCCTGCGGACAACTTGTCTGTCCTCAGCCACCAGCTCAGCGCCTTGCGCACCGCTGGGTCCAAGGGAAGGCGCACAGCATAATCCTCCGAAACTGGAGTCCAGCGCTGCAGCAGAGAGTGTTGTAGTGGTCTCATATGAGCCCTGGCCCAGGGCACTACTTCCATCGTGGCCGTCATAGAGCCCAACAGCTGCACATAGTCCCAAGCCCGAAGAGGAGAGGCTACTAGGAACTGGTCCACCTGAGCCTGAAGCTTGACAATTCGATTGTCTGGCAGGAACACTCTGCCCACTTGGGTGTCGAAACAAACTCCCAGATACTCCAGGGACTGAGTCGGGTGCAGCTGGCTTTTCTCCCAGTTGATGAGCTACCAGGTACTTCTTAGCCAAGATCAGGTGACCCTCAGGGGGAGGAATGCTGGCTTCGGCCTAACCCCTGGTAAGCCTTTTCTTGGTTGAGAGGTGCCCAGCTTTCCTTCTAATAAGTTCTGGGAGAAGAGGATATTTCTCTGGTAAGTGAACAAATTTTGCTTGTGCTTTCGGAACTTGAAGATTGGGGTTTAAAGGAGGAACTGTAAGTTAGTGATAGGCTGATATCCTTAATACTTTAGCAAGTTTTAAATTACGGAAAAACTCAAAAAACACTAAGATGGAGTCAGCAGTCCAGCAGCGAGAGGGGTGCTATCCAGTCTTTTGCATTGAGTGTCACATGTATGATTATCTCCCAATTGGTGAGGTGTCATATGTGTGTGCCCGATGCAAAGAGCTCCTAGCTCTCAGAGAACGTGTCCGTTCTCTTGAGGCTAGAGTAGCAGACTTGATGGAGCTGAGGGAGACAGAGAGGTACATAGAGGAGACCTACAGGGATGTTGTAGAGAAGTCCCACCTCCAGTCAGGTAGCCCCTGTGCTACCTTGGAGGAGGGAGGTCTCCTAGAAGGAGAGCATCACCCTGGTGAAGTAGGAAGTACTCCTGTAGCCAGGACCTGCCCACCAGGGGATGTACTATCCTTTCGCACCGAGGATATATCTCCAAATATTGCCCGGGAGGGAAAGGTTAGGACAGCTGTTGTACTTGGTGATTCGATCATTAGGCATATAGATAGCTGGGTGGCTGGTGGACGTGAGGATCGCCTGGTGACTTGCCTGCCTGGTGCGAAGGTGGCGGACCTCACGCGTCACCTAGATAGGATTTTATATAGTGCTGGGGAGGAGACGGCTGTCTTGGTACATGTGGGTACTAATGACATAGGAAAATGTGGGAGAGAGGTTCTGGAAGCAAAGTTTAGGCTCTTAGGTAGAAAGCTGAAATCCAGATCCTCCAGGGTAGCATTTTCTGAAATGCTACCTGTGCCACGCGCAGGGCCCAAGAGACAGGCAGAGCTCCAGAGTCTCAATGCGTGGATGAGACGATGGTGCAGGGAGGAGGGCTTTAGATTTGTTAGGAACTGGGCAACATTCTGGGGAAGGGGGAGCCTATTCCGAAAGGATGGGCTCCATCTTAACCAGAGTGGGACCAGGCTGCTGGCATCGGCGTTTAAGAAGGAGATAGAGCAGCTTTTAAACTAGAAATGGGGGGAAGGCCGACAGTCGCTCAAAAGAGCATGGTTCGGGATAAGGTATCTTTCAAAGATATCACCATAACAGGGAAGATAGAGTATCCTGATAGTGAGGTTGCAAAAGAGATTGTAGTAGATCGGGTATCCTTAAATAACAATAAAAATCAGACAAAAGATTGCCAATTAATACTGTCAAGTACTAAGCATGATGTACTTAGGAACAACAAACATAGTTTGAAATGTCTATATGCGAATGCCAGGAGCCTAAGAAATAAGATGGGGGAGTTAGAATATATTGCACTAAATGAAAAATTAGATATAATAGGCATCTCTGAGACCTGGTGGAAGGAGGATAACCAGTGGGACACTGTCATACCGGGGTACAAATTATATCGTAGTGATAGGGTGAATCGGATTGGTGGAGGGGTAGCATTGTATATTAACGAGAGCCTTGAATCAAATAGATTGAAAATTCTGCAGGAAGCAAAACACTCCTTGGAATCACTGTGGATTGAAATTCCATGTGCAAAGGGGAAAAGGATAGTGATAGGAGTGTACTACCGTCCGCCTGGCCAGGACGAACAGACGGATGCGGAAATGTTAAAGGAAATCAGGGACGCAAACAAACTGGGCAACACAATAATAATGGGGGATTTCAATTACCCGCATATAGACTGGGTTAATGTAACATCTGTACACGCAAGGGACATAAGATTTCTTGATGAAATCAAGGACAGCTTCATGGAACAGCTAGTTCAGGAGCCGACAAGAGAAGGAAAAATACTAGACTTAGTCCTTAGTGGTGCTCATGATCTAGTGCAGGGGGTAACGATACGAGGGCCGCTTGATAACAGTGATCATAATATGATCGGTTTTGATATTGGCATTGAAGGAAGTGAAACTAGGAAATCAAGTACGCTAGCGTTTAACTATAGAAAAGGTGATTACGACAAAATGAGAAAAATGGTGAAAAAAAGACTGAAAGGAGCAGCTCGCAGAGTAAAAAACTTGCATCAGGCGTGGATGCTGTTTAAAAACACCATCCTGGAGGTTCAGGACAAATATATTCCACGTATTAGAAAAAAGGGAAAAAAGACTAAACGTCAGCCGGCGTGGCTAAACAGTAAGATAAAGGAAATCATTAGAGCCAAAAAGCAATCCTTCAGAAAGTGGAGAAGAGAACCAACTGAAAGTAACAGGATAGATCATAAGGAATGCCAAGCCAAATGCAAAGCGGAGATAAGGAGGGCAAAAAAGGACTTTGAGAAGAAATTAGCGTTGGAAGCAAAAATACATAGTAAAAACTTTTTTAGATACATTAAAAGCAGGAAACCGGCCAAAGAGTCGGTTGGGCCGTAGGACGAAAATGGTGTTAAAGGGGCGATCAAGGAGGACAAAGCCGTAGCGGAGAAATTAAATGAATTCTTTGCTTCGGTCTTCACCGAGGAGGATTTGGGGGGGACACCGGTGCCGGAAAGAATATTTGAAGCGGGGGAGTCGGAGAAACTAAACAAATTCTCTGTAACCTTGGAGGATGTAATGGGTCAGTTCAGCAAGCTGAAGAGTAGTAAATCACCGGGACCTGATGGTATTCATCCCAGAGTATTAATAGAACTAAAAAATGAACTTGCGGAGCTACTGTTAGAAATATGCAATCTGTCCCTAAAATCGAGTGTAATACCGGAAGACTGGAGGGTAGCCAATGTTACTCCGATTTTTAAGAAAGGTTCCAGAGGAGATCCGGGAAATTATAGACCGGTGAGTCTGACGTCGGTGCCGGGCAAGATGGTGGAGGCTATTATTAAGAATAAAATTGCAGAGCATATACAAAAACATGGACTGATGAGACAAAGTCAGCACGGATTTAGTGAAGGGAAGTCTTGCCTCACCAATCTAATGCATTTTTTGAGGGGGTAAGCAAACATGTGGACAATGGGGAGCCGGTTGATATTGTATATCTGGATTTTCAGAAGGCGTTTGACAAAGTGCCGCACGAAAGACTCCTGAAGAAATTGCAGAGTCATGGAATCGGAGGTAGGGTAATATTATGGATTAAGAACTGGTTGAAAGATAGGAAGCAGAGAGTAGGATTGCGTGGCCAGTATTCTCAGTGGAGGAGGGTAGTTAGTGGGGTCCCGCAGGGGTCTGTGCTGGGTCCGTTGCTTTTTAATGTATTTATAAATGACCTAGAGATGGGAATAACTAGTGAGGTAATTAAATTCGCCGATGACACAAAATTATTCAGGGTCGTCAAGTCGCAGGAGGAATGTGAACGATTACAGGAGGACCTTGCGAGACTGGGAGAATGGGCGTGCAAGTGGCAGATGAAGTTCAATGTTGACAAGTGCAAAGTGATGCATGTGGGTAAGAGGAACCCGAATTATAGCTACGTCTTGCAAGGTTCCGCGTTAGGAGTTACGGATCAAGAAAGGGATCTGGGTGTCGTCGTCGATGATACGCTGAAACCTTCTGCTCAGTGTGCTGCTGCGGCTAGGAAAGCGAATAGAATGTTGGGTGTTATTAGGAAGGGTATGGAGTCCAGGTGTGCGGATGTTATAATGCCGTTGTATCGCTCCATGGTGCGACCGCACCTGGAGTATTGTGTTCAGTACTGGTCTCCGTATCTCAAAAAAGATATAGTAGAATTGGAAAAGGTACAGCGAAGGGCGACGAAAATGATAGTGGGGATGGGACGACTTTCCTATGAAGAGAGGCTGAGAAGGCTAGGGCTTTTCAGCTTGGAGAAGAGACGGCTGAGGGGAGATATGATAGAAGTGTATAAAATAATGAGTGGAATGGATCGGGTGGATGTGAAGCGGCTGTTCACGCTATCCAAAAATACTAGGACTAGAGGGCATGAGTTGAAGCTACAGTGTGGTAAATTTAAAACTAATCGGAGAAAATTTTCTGCACCCAACGTGTAATTAGACTCTGGAATTCATTGCCGGAGAACGTGGTACGGGCGGTTAGCTTGACGGAGTTTAAAAAGGGGTTAGATAGATTCCTAAAGGACAAGTCCATAGACCGCTATTAAATGGACTGGAAAAATTCCTCATTTTTAGGTATAACTTGTCTGGAATGTTTTTACGTTTGGGGAGCGTGCCAGGTGCCCTTGACCTGGATTGGCCACTGTCGGTGACAGGATGCTGGGCTAGATGGACCTTTGGTCTTTCCCAGTATGGCACTACTTATGTACTTATGTACTTATGATCCACCCCAGGGAGCTCAAAAGAGCAATCACCCGGTCTACAGCTTTGCCGCACTCTGCATAAGAGAGGGCTCGGATCAACCTGTCGTCCAGATAAGGATGGGCTTGTACTCCTTCCTTTCATAGGAAGGCCGCGATGGCCATTACTTTGGAGAAGGTCTGCAGAGCAGTAGCCAACCCGAACGGGAGGGCTCTGAACTGGAAGTGTCAGCCCAGGACTGCAAAACGCAGAAAGCGTTGATGAGGAGGCCAGATGGGAATATGCAAGTAAGCTTCCTTGATATCTAAGGATGCCAGGAACTCCCCTGCCTTCACTGCCGCTATAACAGAGCGGAGAGTCTGCATTCGGAAGTGCCGAACTTTCAAGGCCCGATTGACCCCTTTGAGGTCGAGGATAGGCCGTACAGAACCTCCTTTCTTTGGTACCACAAAGTAAATGGAGTAACGTCCCTTGCAAAGCTGATCTTCTGCCACCGGAACGACCGCACCCAGGTGTATCAGATTGTCCAAAGTCTGCTGCACTGCCACAGCTTTGACCGGAGACTTGCAGGGAGAGTGTACAAACCCGTCTCTTAAGGGTCGGCAGAACTCTAGCTTGTAGCCGTCTCTGATGACTTCCAGCACCCAAGCGTCTGAAGTTACCCTGGCCCACTTGCCCAGAAACGAGGACAGGCGTCCTCCAATCTGCTCTGGGCCATGGACCAGGGCCCCGTCATTGGGTACGAGACCCTGGGGGAGGACTGGAGGACGCACCTCCGGGACGGCGGTCTCTGCGAAAGGAATGCTGCTTGGGGGAGAAGTTCCTCTTGAAGGAAGAGGGGGCAGAGGAGCCCGACTTGCCCTGGCGATACCGACGGGCTTCCTGAAACTGTCCTTTGGAGGAACCGGGGCGGGCACCAGTGGCCCGAGCCCTGACCTCTGGTAACCTCTTGCCCTTAGACGTGCCGAGATTGGTCACAATTTTGTCCAGCTCGACCCCAAAGAGCAGCTTGCCTTTAAAAGGCAACTTAGCCAGGCGTGGTCAGCAGACCAATGCTTCAGCCAAAGCCAACGCCGCGCAGAGATTGTCTGAGCCATACCTTTAGCCGAGGCTCTCAAGACATCATACAGCAAGTCTGCCAAATAGGCCAAGCCCGATTCCAGGGCCGGCCAATCAGCCCTCAAGGAAGGATCCGAGGGGGAAGCCCGCTGCACAATCGTCAGGCACGCCCTGGCCACATAGGAGCCGCAAACTGAAGCCTGCAAACTTAAAGCAGCCGCCTCGAAGGACGACCTTAAAGCCGCCTCCAATCTTCTGTCTTGGGCGTCCTTTAGGGCCGTGCCACCTTCCACCGGCAACGCCGTTTTCTTAGTCACCACAGTGATTAAAGAATCCACGGTAGGCCAAAGAAAGGCCTCCCGTTCACCTTCAGGCAGAGGATAGAGGCGGGACATAGCCCTAGCCACTTTCAGGCTCGCTTCTGGGACATCCCATTGAGCCGAAATCAAGGTGTGCATGGCCTCATGCACGTGGAAGGTTCTAGGTGGGCGCTTCGTCCCCAGCATAATGGCAGAGCCAGCAGAGGCTGAGGGAGAGACGTCCTCCGGAGAGGAAATCTTCAAAATGCTCATGGCCTGCACTAACAGGTAGGGCAAATCCTCTGAGCGAAAGATCCGCGCTGCAGAGGGGTCATCCGCTCCAACCGAGCGGGAATCCGTCTCCTCCAAGGAATCCCCAAAGGACCGTTGGGAGAACTCAGACACGTTGCCCTCATCTACATCAGAGGAGACAGAGTCCTCTAGGGCCTGGAAATCCACCCGAGGGCGTTTGCTTCCGGAGGCCTCAACCCCTTTATCGGACAAGGGAGCAGGGGCAGCGTTTTGCATAAGGAAAGCCTGATGCAGCAGCAAAATGAACTCAGAGGAGAAACCCCCCAGACTGTGCACTTCTGCAGCCTGGGCCACGGCCCTAGTCGCACCCTCAACCGGCGCTCGCAAGAGCGGAAGAGAAACATGCTGCGCATCCAAAATGGCGTCCGGCGTGAAACTGCGAGAAGGAGCCACGCAGGAAGAACGGCGCTTAACTTTGGCCGCTTTCTTGCTGTTGCCCGAATCAAGGGCGACCATAGCATTAACGTCTCCCACCTCGAGGGCGGCCCAAGAAGAAGCCGACCGAGCAGAGTGGCCGGCCAAAATGGGGGGGGGGGGGCGAGCAGTCTATGGATTGATCAGTATGATGATATGGAACATGTATAGAATGTTTGTACATTTGGGAAGCTCGCCAGGTGCCCTTGGCCTGGATTGGCCGCTGTCGTGGACAGGATGCTGGGCTCGATGGACCCTTGGTCTTTTCCCAGTGTGGCATTACTTATGTACTTATGACCTTCAAGAAATGGAAAGAGGAGGGGACTCGATATATTGCATTCTTTTCATTGAGATAGGCTCAATGCGGCAATGGAGGGTTAAGTGACTTGCCCAGAGTCACAAGGAGCTGCCTGTGCCTGAAGTGGGAATTGAACTCAGTTCCTCAGTTCCTCAGGACCAAAGTCCACCACCCTAACCACTAGGCCACTCCTCCACTGTTGCTACTATTTGAGATTCTACATGGAATGTTGCTATTCCACTAGCTGAAACCACTTAAATCTCCACACCACAAAATCTTTGGTAAATATAATCACGCTCTTCACAAATCCAAAGATAAGAACTGTGTATGTGTGCAAACAGCTTATCTAGGAAACAATTGTATTATGTATATAGTTTATGATTTTTATATATATATATATATGTATATATTTTTAGGAACCCTCGGAAGAAACCACTTTAAGGCAACTTCATTGTTTTATGCCTAGTGGCATAGTCTCTCTTCATTGGGTCATCCTTTTATGTGACTATTTATAAATGCTGTTGCAAACACTCACTACAAGGTGCTCAAATGTATACGTGCTCTAATAAAAAATAAATGAAATGAAAAACTTATCTTCAATGCCACTTCGTATTTCTTGCTGTTAGAGTCCACTTAGGCTTCCCCTAAATTGCGCCCGACACCGCGGGTTTCACTGCTTTCATCAGGGACTCGGGATAAAATGGCCCGCTTTGAATTCCCAACAGTCTATGCACATCGCTTCTCGTAGCGCTCTCTGCTGTTCTTCACAGGCGCCGTTTTATGACTACTAGATGCTGACGCACCACGTCAACGTCACTGTGAGGATAAGATCTGACGTTAATGAATTCCCCTCAGTGCATATTACAAAGACTGAAATGAATGTAGATCTCACTATATATACATATTTATGTTTATTTATATATTTATAAGTTTATAAATCTATAACACTCAACTTATCCAACTTCACACTACTTAGATCAAACATGAAAAAAGGTTGATATCAAAACTATAAACATGTTATAAGTTAAATCATGGAATTCCATTCCACAGATTCGTTCAACCCGCATGGACTGATTGTGTGTAACCTGTGTATCCACCACTGTTCTCTCCTCGTTAACGCTGTAATCCGGTCACGTCCTCCGCTCGACTCTGGCACCTGTTCAATGATGAACCATCTAAGGTCCATGAAAGTATGATGATATTGTAAACAATGAGGTACTAGAGGGGCCGATAACGTTTTAGTTTTCAACTTGCTTTTATGTTCTATGAGTCTTACTCTCATAGTCCTCATAGTCCGCCCCACGTACTGTAAAGGACACGGGCAATATATTATATACACCACGTATGATGAAAGGCAAGTGGTGTGCTGTTCCATTTTGTACGTGCGTTGGGTATTTACGTGAGTCCACTGAGTCATCGTGCTAGTTTGAGCACAAAATTGGCATTGTCCACATGGTTGATGAGATCCAGATGTTGTTATTTGAGACTCCGAAGAAAAATGTGTATGTACCAATTGATCTTTTAAATTTCTACCCCTCGTATAAGCAATACAGGGGTACTCTTGAAACACTGGATGAAAAGTGAGCACCTGCCAATGCTTAAAGATTAACTGAGCAACCGCGGGAGCCAAAGTGGAAAAACCCAAAACACAAACAGTTTTGTCCATTTGTTCTCTTTCTTTATTCAATAACAGTAATGCACGCTGAGCGTACCACGCTCTTTTATATGCTTGTTGTATACACTTCTGGGTGTACCCTCTTGCTTGTAACTTCAATGTAAGCATACGAGCTTGATCTTTAAAGGCTTCATCTGTAGAGCAGATTCTACGGAGGCGTAAAAACTGACCTATCGGGAGGGACCACTTCAATTTGTGTGGATGATGGCTATGCCATGACAAAAGAGTATTACGATCAGTGGGTTTATGATATACTGTAGCATGCAATTTGCCCGATACCTTATAAATCCAGGAATCCAAAAATGAGATGTTGGTGGGACTACTGTTAAGCGTAAATTTTAAATTGCTATCTAAATTATTCAGCCATTGTAAAAATTGCTCTAATTGTTCCTGAGTCCCAGTCCATAGGAAGAATACATCGTCAATAAAGCGAAGCCAGATGGTAATACTGTCCTTATACCAGTGAGACTGGTATAAGTTATCTTCCTCAAATTGGCTAACATACAAGTTGGCAACACTAGGAGCAGCTGCGGTGCCCATTGCTACACCCTTTTTCTGTAAGTAAAATGTATGATCAAATTCAAAATAGTTATTCTTAAGCACCAACGCAGCAAAAGCCACCAATAAGTCAGTGGAAATTCTGTCGTCTGTACCCCGATCACTAAGGGTCTTCCGTACAATCCCTAAAGCAGCCTCCTGAGGGATATTTTCCTTGTGACATTGGATATCGAGGCTTTATATCCAAATATCCCTCAGGAGGCTGCTTTAGGGATTGTACGGAAGACCCTTAGTGATCGGGGTACAGACGACAGAATTTCCACTGACTTATTGGTGGCTTTTGCTGCGTTGGTGCTTAAGAATAACTATTTTGAATTTGATCATACATTTTACTTACAGAAAAAGGGTGTAGCAATGGGCACCGCAGCTGCTCCTAGTGTTGCCAACTTGTATGTTAGCCAATTTGAGGAAGATAACTTATACCAGTCTCACTGGTATAAGGACAGTATTACCATCTGGCTTCGCTTTATTGACGATGTATTCTTCCTATGGACTGGGACTCAGGAACAATTAGAGCAATTTTTACAATGGCTGAATAATTTAGATAGCAATTTAAAATTTACGCTTAACAGTAGTCCCACCAACATCTCATTTTTGGATTCCTGGATTTATAAGGTATCGGGCAAATTGCATGCTACAGTATATCATAAACCCACTGATCGTAATACTCTTTTGTCATGGCATAGCCATCATCCACACAAATTGAAGTGGTCCCTCCCGATAGGTCAGTTTTTACGCCTCCGTAGAATCTGCTCTACAGATGAAGCCTTTAAAGATCAAGCTCGTATGCTTACATTGAAGTTACAAGCAAGAGGGTACACCCAGAAGTGTATACAACAAGCATATAAAAGAGCGTGGTACGCTCAGCGTGCATTACTGTTATTGAATAAAGAAAGAGAACAAATGGACAAAACTGTTTGTGTTTTGGGTTTTTCCACTTTGGCTCCCGCGGTTGCTCAGTTAATCTTTAAGCATTGGCAGGTGCTCACTTTTCATCCAGTGTTTCAAGAGTACCCCTGTATTGCTTATACGAGGGGTAGAAATTTAAAAGATCAATTGGTACATACACATTTTTCTTCGGAGTCTCAAATAACAACATCTGGATCTCATCAACCATGTGGACAATGCCAATTTTGTGCTCAAACTAGCACGATGACTCAGTGGACTCACGTAAATACCCAACGCACGTACAAAATGGAACAGCACACCACTTGCCTTTCATCATACGTGGTGTATATAATATATTGCCCGTGTCCTTTACAGTACGTGGGGCGGACTATGAGGACTATGAGAGTAAGACTCATAGAACATAAAAGCAAGTTGAAAACTAAAACGTTATCGGCCCCTCTAGTACCTCATTGTTTACAATATCATCATACTTTCATGGACCTTAGATGGTTCATCATTGAACAGGTGCCAGAGTCGAGCGGAGGACGTGACCGGATTACAGCGTTAACGAGGAGAGAACAGTGGTGGATACACAGGTTACACACAATCAGTCCATGCGGGTTGAACGAATCTGTGGAATGGAATTCCATGATTTAACTTATAACATGTTTATAGTTTTGATATCAACCTTTTTTCATGTTTGATCTAAGTAGTGTGAAGTTGGATAAGTTGAGTGTTATAGATTTATAAACTTATAAATATATAAATAAACATAAATATGTATATATAGTGAGATCTACATTCATTTCAGTCTTTGTAATATGCACTGAGGGGAATTCATTAACGTCAGATCTTTATCCTCACAGTGACGTTGACGTGGTGCGTCAGCATCTAGTAGTCATAAAACGGCGCCTGTGAAGAACAGCAGAGAGCGCTACGAGAAGCGATGTGCATAGACTGTTGGGAATTCAAAGCGGGCCATTTTATCCCGAGTCCCTGATGAAAGCAGTGAAACCCGCGGTGTCGGGCGCAATTTAGGGGAAGCCTAAGTGGACTCTAACAGCAAGAAATACGAAGTGGCATTGAAGATAAGTTTTTCATTTCATTTATTTTTTATTAGAGCACGTATACATTTGAGCACCTTGTAGTGAGTGTTTGCAACAGCATTTATAAATAGTCACATAAAAGGATGACCCAATGAAGAGAGACTATGCCACTAGGCATAAAACAATGAAGTTGCCTTAAAGTGGTTTCTTCCGAGGGTTCCTAAAAATATATACATATATATATATAAAAATCATAAACTATATACATAATACAATTGTTTCCTAGATAAGCTGTTTGCACACATACACAGTTCTTATCTTTGGATTTGTGAAGAGAGCTATTCCACTAGCAACATTCCATGTAGAAGTCGGCCCTTGCAGATCACCAATGTGGCCGCGCAGGCTTCTGCTTCTGTGAGTCTGACGTCCTGCACGTCCTGCAGGACGTCAGACTCACAGAAACAGAAGCCTACGCAGCCTTCTACATGGAATGTTGCTAGTGGAATAGAATTTCTCCAATAGTAGCAACATTCCATGTAGAATCTCTCCAATAGTAGCAACATTCCATGTAGAATCTCAAATAGTAGCAACAGAATCTCAGTAGCAGCAACATTCCATGTAGAATCTCTGCAATAGTAGCAACATTCCATGTAGAATCTCTCCAATAGTAGCAACATTCCATGTAGAATCTCCAGTAGTAGCAACATTCCATGTAGAATCTCTCCAATAGTAGCAACATTCCATGTAGAATCCCCAATAGTATCTTTTATTTTTGTTACATTTGTACCCTGCGCTTTCCCACTCATGGCAGGCTCAATGCCCGACTCCGGGGTTTCAATTACTTTCCTCAGGGACAAGGGTTAAGGCTGTATGATTCTTTTCTTCCTCAAACAATCAACAAAACACAGCAAGACTTAATGCCTGCTTCTCCCCTGTGGCTTATAAGGCATCCGCTTCCAGGTAAGGTCGGAAGTGACGTCATGAAAGCAACTAACTTTATACGAAAGAAATGCTTGGACACCAACAGGGAATCATACTCCATACATCTCTGCAAACCATTCTGGGTCAAATTATGGTGTTCCATTCCACGTTTTCATTAAGACCCTGAGGATTCACTGTCTGTAAAGTAAAAATCCACCACTGCTCGCGTCTAGCCAATGCAGAAGCCCGATCCATTCTTTTCATTGAGATAGGGACGTGATGGATGATGAACCAACGTAAATTGCTACCAATGGAGCTGTCATGGTTTTTCTGGTTAATCTGCTTTTATGTTCTGTTAGCCTCACCTTCATATGTCTTAGTTGTGCGCCCTACATAGTACAGATGAGAAGGGCATTCAATAATATAGACAACAAAAGGTGTAACACATGTAGTCTTGTTAAAAATGACCAGCCCCGGGTGTCAACTACCCTAGGTATGCCACTGCTGGCAAGATCCCAAAACAGTAAAACACAGCGATGCCCATAGTCCTTGCATTTTGGGAAAGAATAAACAAGCGATTCATTTCTGTTCCACAAGAAAACAAACTGCATAAAAGGGAAGGGGACAAGATTTCATATACGACCTTTCTGTGGCTACAATCAAAGCACTTTACATATTAAATGAAGGAGAAGCAGCTGCTGTGTGAGAAGGGAATCAGGAAGAAAAGCTGCAGGGAATAAAGAGCCCCAGGAATGGATTGAGCAGTGCCAGTGAGGGGAGGAGAATGAGGAAGAAGAGCCTGAGGGAATAAAGAGCCCCAGGAATGGATTGAGCAGTGCCAGTGAGGGGAGGAGAATGAGGAAGAAGAGCCTGAGGGAATAAAGAGCCCCAGGAATGGATTGAGCAGTGCCAGGCTCACTTGTGTGTGTGTGTGGCATTGCCTGGCACTGCATCCCCTGCTGCCCACCTCCTGCCAGTCTCCTACCTGCTCCATCCTCCTGCCCTTCTCCCGCTCCTCTGTGAATGTCTCCTGGGCTGCAGGGATGGGTTTCTCTGGATGCCAGTGATCAGCTTCTTTAGCACTTGCTTCTGAAACAGGAAGTCTGTGCATTGAACAAAGGAACAGAGACTGTGAGACCTCCCTCCAGCCCTGTGAAGGGTTTGCAAATGAGAATAGGGCTGGGCTAATGTTGTGTTATTTAATGATTCATTTACAGGATCAAGGAGGAGTCAGAAGAGGCTAGTGAACTGCGCTGCACATTTTCACCCCTGACTGGCAGAAGAAGAAAACTCAGTTTGTGTAGGACAGAGTGGGTGTGTCACATCGCACTCTGGGAGCTGTAGTCCTTCCTGGAAAGGCTTACTGTGCAAGAGTATCATAGTGCATTCTGGGAGCTGTAGTCCTTCCTAGGAGGGATTACTGTGTGGGAGTGTTACACTGCACTCTGGGAGCTGTAGTCCTTCCTAGGAGGGTCATAGTGCACTCTGGGAGCTGTAGTCCTTCCTAGGATGCATTACTATGAGGGACAGACCCAGTGCACTCTGAGAGATGTAGTCATTTCTACTTCTGTGTGTGTGGCATTGCCTGGCACTGCATCCCCTGCTGCCCACCTCCTGCCAGTCTCCTACCTGTGAAGCAGCTGCTGCAATCATTCTCCTTCCCTTCTCCTGCCCTCCCTCCCTTTATCCCTGGGCTTTGTTGGGAATCAGAGTCTCTCCCTCCACGTGGAGAGAAGCAGGAAGGAACCCCTGGACCATTAGGACCGCCCTAGGTGGAATCTGACAAATCACAGTGTCAGAAGGGCGGGATCATAGCCTCCTCTCCCCTGCATCAATCAATGGAAGGGGCGTGGTCTCCTTCTCATGCTGTGTTCTCAATCTAACCTCCTTGTTCTCAATCTAACCTCCTTGTGAGTGACATCATAGAGTCTCTCTCATGCTGTGTTCTCAATCTAACCTCCTTGTTCTCAATCTACCCTTCTTGTGAGTGACATCATAGAGTCTCTCTCATGCTGTGTTCTCAATCTAACCTCCTTGTTCTCAATCTACCCTCCTTGTGAGTGACATCATAGAGTCTCTCTCATGCTGTGTTCTCAATCTAACCTACTTGTTCTCAATCTAACCTCCTTGTGAGTGACATCATAGAGTCTCTCTCATGCTGTGTTCTCAATCTAACCTCCTTGTTCTCAATCTAACCTCCTTGTGAGTGACACCATAGAGTCTCTTCCTAGGCTGCACGTGCAGGGAGTGAGAGCAGAGAGAGGCAGCACCAACTCCCTCTTTATCTTGAGACACATCAGCTGCTGCCACCTGTGGCCGGATGTTTCACTCAGATGCTGCAGAGAAAACAGTTTCCAGGGCTGCCAGTCTCCTTCCTGCTCAGCACAAACCCCAAGAGCCATCCTCCTGCCCTTCATCCCTGGGGGCAGATCTGGGCTTTGTTGGGTCAGTGCTACTACTACTATTACTACTAACTAGCATTTCTAAAGCGCTACTAGGGTTAAGCAGCGCTGTACAATTTAAACATAGAAGGACGGTCCCTGCTCAAAGAGCTTACAATCTAAAGACAAGAGAACAATCTAAGGACAAGTGAACAGTCTAGAGGACGAGTGAACAGTTAGTCTGATAGGGTGGATAGATTGGGGCATACTATCTATCTCGAGCGGTTAGTCGCCGAAGGCAGCATAGAAGAGGTGAGTTTTAAGCAGAGATTTGAAGATGGGTAGGGAGGGGGCATGGCGTATGGGCAAAGGAAGATTGTTCCAGGCATAGGGTGAAGCAAGGCAGAATGAGCGGAGCCTGGAGTTGGCAATGGTGGAGAAGGGTACTGAGAGAAGGGCTTTGTCCTGTGAGCGGAGGTTACGGGCGGGAACATAGGGGGAGATGAGGGTGGAGAGGTAGTGAGGAGCCGCAGATTGAGTGCACTTGTAGGTAAGGAGTAGGAGCTTGAATTGTATGCGATATCTGATCGGAAGCCAATGAAGTGATTTGAGGAGAGGGGTGATATGAGTATATCAGTTTTGGCGGAATATAAGACGTGCAGCAGCGTGCTGAACTGATTGAAGGGGGGATAGATGGCTGAGTGGGAGGCCGGTGAGGAGTAAGTTGCAGTAATCAAGGCGAGAGGTAATGAGAGCGTGGACGAGAGTTCTGGTGGTGTGCTCAGAGAGGAAAGGGCGAATTTTGCTGATGTTGAAGAGGAAGAAGCGACAGGTCTTGGCAGTCTGTTGGATATGCGCAGAGAAGGAGAGGGAGGAGTCGAAGATGACTCCGAGGTTGCGGGCAGATGGGACGGGGAGGATGAGGGTGTTATCAACAGAGATAGAGAGTGGAGGAAGAGGAGAAGTGGGTTTGGGAGGAAAGACGAGGAGCTCGGTCTTGGACATGTTCAGCTTCAGGTGGCGGTTGGACATCCATGCCGCGATGTCGGATAAACAGGCCGATACCTTGGCCTGGGTCACCGCGGTGATGTCAGGTGTGGAGAGGTATAGCTGAGTGTCATCAGCATAAAGATGATACTGGAAACCATGAGACGAGATCAGCGAGCCCAGGGAAGAGGTGTAGATTGAGAAGAGAAGGGGTCCAAGGACAGATCCCTGGGGAACTCCAACAGATAGTGGGATGGGAGTGGAGGAAGATCCATGGGAGTGTACCCTGAAGGTGCGGTGGGAGAGATAAGAGGAGAACCAGGAGAGGACAGGGCCTTGGAATCCAAAAGAGGATAGCGTGGCAAGAAGTAAATCATGGTTGACTGTGTCAAACGCGGCGGAAAGATCGAGGAGGATGAGGATGGAGTAATGACCTCTTGATTTGGCCAGGAGCAGGTCATTGCAAACTTTAAAGAGTGCTGTTTCTGTCGAGTGCAGAGGGCGAAAACCGGATTGAAGTGGATCGAGGATGTCATGAGAGGAGAGGAAATCAAGGCAGCGGCTGTGAACGGCGCGCTCAAGTAATTTGGAAAGGAAGGGTAAAAGAGAGATGGGGCGGTAGTTGGAGGGGCAGGTAGGGTCAAGTGAAGGTTTTTTTAGGAGAGGTGTGACAACAGCGTGTTTGAAGGTGTCAGGGACAGTTGCCGTGGAGAGAGAGAGGTTGAGGATGCGACAGATGGCGGGGGTGACAGTATGGGAGATAGTGTTGAGTAGGTTGGTGGGGATGGGATCAGAGGAACAGGTGGTGCATTTCGAGGAGGAAAGAAGGCGGGAAGTTTCATCCTCAGTGATCTCAGGAAAGGAGGAGAAGGAGACCTGGGTAGGTTGGTTGAGGGAGAGGGTTAAAGGGTGAAGGGGAGGTGGAGGTTTGGTCGTGAACTCAAGGTTGATCTTTTGCACTTTGTCGCGGAAGTAGTCGGCCAGTGATTGAGGAGAGAGAGAAGGGGGAGTAGGAGCGGGGGGCACTTTTAGGAGGGAGTTGAGGGTGGTGAAGAGACGACGAGGGTTGGAGCTGAGAGAATTGGTCAATTGGGTGAAATAGTCCTGTTTTGCACGGAATAGGGAGGAGTGGAGGGAGGATAGCATGAATTTGTAGTGGAGGAAGTCTGAAAGGGTACGAGATTTCCTCCAGAGGCGCTCGGCGGATCGGGTGCAGGAGCGAAGGTAACGGATGCAAGGAGTCAGCCAGGGCTGGGGATTGGTGCGCTTTGTGGGACGGGAGATGGATGGCGCGAGGGTGTCCAAAGCAGAGGAGAGAGCGGTATTGTAAGCGGAGACCGCTTTGTCGACAGTTACGAAGGACATGATGGAGGGGAGGAGATTAGAGATAGTAGATGATAGGGTGGAGGGGTCAATAGCCTGGAGGTTCCTGGAGGTGGTGGTTAAGGTTGGACGGGGTGGAGGGGGGGGTGAAGAAGTGTGAATGTGATCAGGTGATGGTCGGAGAGAGGAAGAGCTGAGACGTGGAAATTGGAGGGTGAGCCGGAGGAGGAGAGGACGAGGTCAAGACAATGTCCGTCACGGTGAGTAGGGGTGGTGGAGCACAGCTGGAGGTTGAAGGAGTATGGCATTACTTATGTACTTATGTACTTATGTTAGGGTGAGGAACTTAGAAGTATGGGGGTCGGATAGGTCATCAGCAGAATGAGGGACGGAGATGAGGAGTCAAGAAAGACAGAGAGCCAAGCATCAAAGTCGGTAAGGAAGGAAGGGAAGGATTTATCCGGGGGGCGGTAAATGACTGCCACTCTGAGTGGTAGTGGGTAGAATAGCCGGATGGAATGGACTTCAAAGGATGGGAAGCAGTGAGATTGCGGTAGGTGGAGGGGTTGGAAACTACAGGAGGGTGATAGTAGTAGCCCAACGCCTCCGCCGCGGCCGATTGGGTGGGGCGTGTGGGAGAAGAGATAGCCTCCATGGCAGAGGGCTGCAACTGAGGCAGAGTCTTCCGGGGAGATCCAGGTTTCGGTTAGGGCGAGCAGTTGAAGGGAGCGAGAGATAAAGAGATCGTGGGTGAGAGGCAGTTTGTTGCAGACTGAGTGGGCATTCCACAAGGCGAATGAGAAGGGGAGGGAGGAAGGGGGAAGGAGGGGAATAGAGACGAGATTGGAAACATCCCGGGATCGTTCACAAGGATAGGATGGGGACAGGTGGGGGGGACCCGGATTAGGGTTAATGTCTCCTGCGGATAGCAGGAGGAGGAGCAAGAGAGTGCGGAGGAGGGTGGGGGAGGTCGGGCGACGAAGGCGACGAAGACGGGGTGTACTTAGGAGGAAAGAGGATGGGTTAATGGCAGGAAGGAAGTGCCGAAGGTTGAGAGCCAGGAAGGAGGAGGGGGACAAGAGGGATGGTGAGGTGAGGGATGGAGGTGAATAGGGTATTGTGGTTGCGGGCAGGGTGGGAGGGCAGCGGGTAGTTCTAATGGTAGACAGTGGGAGTGGGGGGGAAAGATGATTAGGAAGGGACAGGGCAAGGAAGAGAACATGGACAGGGGCCATAGGTAGTGACTGAGGTGTAACATGTGACTGTATAGTGACTGAGGTGTTGAGCAGTGAACAGGTGTTAATGGGTGAGTATGTAATGACTGAAGTATTAAGCAGATAGATAGGGCTTGAAGCAAGGTTTTGGGTTGGCGGTTAGGTAAGTCAATGGTTGAAAAGCTAGCAGGCAGGTAGGTAAGTCAATGGCTGAGCAGGCAGGTTGATTGGCTAGCAGGCAGGCAGGCAGGAACAGGTGATTGGCTAGCAGGCAGGTTGATTGGCTAGGGGCTGGATCAGATGGACTGGAACATGGTGGAGCAGATGGACTGGAACAAGCAGGCTGGAGCATATGGACTGGAGTGAGCAGGGGGATGCAGGGTCTGGCAGACTGGAACACGTTGGAGCAGCTGGACTGGAACACGCTAGAGCAGCTGGGTCAGGCAGGCTGGAACACGCTGGAGCTGATGGACTGGAACAAGCAGGCTGGAGCAGATGGATAGGAGGGAGCAGGGAGAAGCTGGGTCAGGGGGACTGGAACAAGTTGGAGCAGACGGACTGGGAGAGGCTGGGGGAAGCTGGAGTAGACGGACTGGAACAAGCTGGAGCCGATGGACTGGAGCAGCAGGGAGAAGCAGGATCAGGCAGGCTGGAGAAGATGAACAAGTGGGAAGAGGCTGGATCAGATGAACTGGAACAAGCTGGAGCCGATGGGACAAGCTGGAGCAGCCAGGGAGAAGCAGGATCAGGCAAGCTGGATCAAGCTGGATCCGATGGACTGGAGCAGCCAGGGAGAAGCAGGATCGGGCAAGCTGGAGTAGACGAACAAGCAGGAGGATGTTGGATCAGGTAAACTGGATCAAGCTGTAGCTGATGGACTGGAGCAGGCAGGGAGAGGCAGGATCAGGCAAGCTGGAGCAAGCTGGGGTGGATGGACCGGGGCAGGCAAGCAGGGAGAAGCTGGATCGTGTGGATCGGAGCAAGCTGGAGCAGCTGGACTGCCACACTCGCCGCCCTCAGAGCAACAGAGCTGATTGAGCGCTCGTGGAAGTCTGCGCCGCAGGGACCGAAGGATTGTCACTCACTGCCATGCGGATGGGGGCAGGCCGCGACCACGTGGCTGGTTGGGTAGTGTGGGGGGTCGGGCCACAGGGCCGGTCGCGCCGCGAGGTAGGTGGACGAGCGCTCCCTTGTTATATCCACCTGGGTCGGCAGCACTGGCCCGAGACGGTCCCGGGCAATTCCTGCCGGGGAGCGCGGTGGATGTGGGTGAGCACACACAGATCCGGCAGACTCGGCGACCGGCACTGCGAGGCCGCCTCGCACCCTGGGCCCCCACACCGCAGCGGGAGCGATGGAGAACCGATCCTCAGATCCGGGTTTGCAGCGCGGCTCCCGGGGTCAGAACTCGGGCCTTAAGCGGCGGCAGTCGCAGCGTCAAGCCGAGCCGTATCTCCGGTTCTCTCGGGGGGATCGCACTGCAGTGGGAGCGCTGGAGGATCGAACCACGGACGGGTTCACAGCGGAGCTCCCCACAGTGCGTCCTACTAGTCGGCCATCTTAAAAATCAGTGCTGGGAAATGGGAATCAGAGAGAAGCAGGAAGGAACCCCTGGACCATTAGGACCACCCTAGGTGGAATCTGACAAATCACAGTGTCAGAGGGGTGGGATCTTAGCCTCCTCTCCCCTGCCTCACCTTGTGACCAATCAATTGAAGGGGCGTGGTCTCCCTCTCATGCTGTGTTCTCAATCTAACCTGCTTGTTCTCAATCTACCCTCCTTCTGAGTGATGTCTTAGAGTCACTTCCTGGGTGTGAGAGCAGAGAGAGGCAGCACCAACTCCCTCTTTATCTTGAGACACATCAGCTGCTGCCACCTGTGGCCGGATGTTTCACTCAGATGCTGCAGAGAAAACAGTTTCCAGGGCTGCCAGTCTCCTACCTGCTCAGCACAAACCCCAAGAGCCATCCTCCTGCCCTTCATCCCTGGGGGCAGATCTGGGACATGGGAATCAGAGAGAAGCAGGAAGGAACCCCTGGGCCATTAGGACCGCCCTAGGTGGAATCTGACAAATCACAGTGTCAGAAGGGCGGGATCTTAGCCTCCTCTCCCCTGCATCAATCAATGGAAGGGGCGTGGTCTCCTCATGCTGTGTTCTCAACCTAACCTCCTTGTTCTCAGTGTAACCTCCCTGAGTGACATCATAGAGTCTCTTCCTGGGCTGCACTGCAGTGACTGAGAGCAGAGAGAGGCAGCACCAACGCCCTCTTTATCTTGAGACTGATGCTGTGTTCTCAATCTAACCTTCTTGTTCTCAATCTAACCTCCTTGTGAGTGACATCATAGAGTCAGTGCAAGGAGTGAGAGCAAAGAGAGGCAGCACCAACGCCCTCTTTATCTTGAGACTGATGCTGTGTTCTCAATCTAACCTTCTTGTTCTCAATCTAACCTCCTTGTGAGTAACATCATAGAGGGAGGGCATTCCACGCATCCACCACCCTCTCTGTGAAAAAATACTTCCTGCCATCTTTCCTGAGTCTGCCCCCCTTCAATCTCATTTCATGTCCTCTCGTTCTACCGCCTCCCCGTCTCTGGAAAAGATTTGTTTGCGAATTAATACCTTTCAAATATTTGAACGTCTGAATCATATCACCCCTGTTCCTCCTTTCCGCCAGGGTATACACAGTGGCGTTCCTAGGGGGGCGGACACGCCCCCCTGGGTGCAGCACCCCCCCCCGATGCAGCGTGGACCCCCCCCAGGTGCACGCCACTGGGGGGGGGGGCCGTAGCGCGCGCCTGCTCAGAGTTCCCTGACTTCGCGCATTCGCTGCAGCGCCCTCTGATCCGGAACAGGAAGTAACCTGTTCCAGGGCAGAGCAGAGGAAGCTGCAGCGAAGTCAGCGAACTCAGAGCAGGCGCGCGCTGCAGCATCCCCCAGCGGCATGCACCCGGGGCGGACTGCCCCCACCGCCCCCCCCCCCCTTGGTACGCCATTGGGTATACATGTTCAGGTCAGCAAGTCTCTCTTCATACGCTTTGGAACGAAAATGCCATACCATTCTCGTATCTTTTCTTTGCACCGCTTCCATTTTTTTAACATCCTTCGCAAGGTACAGCCTCCAAAACTGAACACAATACTCCAGGTGGGGCCTCACCAACGACTTGTACAGGGGCATCAACACTTCCTTTCTTCTGCTGATCACACCTCTCTCTATACAGCCTAGCAACCTTCTCGCTACGGCCACCGCCTTGTCACACTGTTTCGTCGCCTTCAGATCCTCGGATACTATCACCCCAAGATCCCTCTCCCCCTCAGTACCTATCAGACTCTCACCACCTAACACATAAGTCTCTAGTGGGTTTCTACTCCTTAAGTGCATCACTTTGCATTTCTTCGCATT